>NC_068983.1:1728581-1729684 GCF_001194135.2 Octopus bimaculoides | reverse complement strand
CATCCATCCATCCATCTATCTATCTATCTATCTATCTATATATCTATCTATTATCTCTCTCTCTATCTATCTCTATATCTATCTATATCTGAATGGATTGCTGACAGATCGGCTCCAAGAAAGTTGGCTTTACTTGTAAGGAAAACACTGTTTGTTGTTAAATATTTTTGGTCAAAGAGTTGTTTAACTTCTCCTTCAAACTAATTAAATCTTTTAATAGGAAATTCACCCACTGTGGTAAATTTCCGAAATTTAAAAAAAACTTTTTCGGTTTTCTTCTGCTATCTTTTAAACGAGAATGGCTAAATCAATCGAGGAAGCCACTCTCATTGACTTCATACCACTACCGAACCCAGAGGTGAGGGAGGTTGAAAAGAAAGTCGTTTCGCTTGAACGCACAGACAAGAACGCCAGTCTGGCTGTAGAAGATATAAACAAAGTAAAGATGTTTACTACTACAAACTCTGCCACCACCACCACCACTACCACCATCACCACCACCACACCAAAACGAACACACAAAATAGTTTTGCCACAGTTTTAAAGCTGAAGAAAAGATTTATGCAAGACACTGTTTAAAAAAGATGAACACATTATACAACTGCAAACACCGTCAAAACTCATAGAACACATTAAATAAAATCATAAATAAATAAAACACTCAACTTTTCGAAACTACCTCCCAAGAAACATTAGCAAATGTTTAAGGCCCCATACGGGCCTTTAAAGAATACATCACCAGAAGAAAAAAAAATTGCCACGATCGAAGTTAGATTCGACATTGAAGACCGAGCCAAGGACATCCCCACGAAGTCTTTTGAATGCGAGAACCTAATGTTGATCCCTACATACCTTGGTCGTAAGGTCACAAAAATAAAAATCTATCTATCTGTCTCTCTTACTCTCCCTAAGAAGATCCTAATTAAATGATCCTCCTGTATATTCCTTTACCCAAAGCCAGGAACTGTTTTGCACCCTCTCTTATAGAGAGAGTTGACAAACTGAAATGTAATGAAACAGTGATAATTTGAAGACACTAGCTTTGCGATTTGGAGTAGTTTGTTATATTCGACTCGAGTCGAAAACTGTATATATATATATAT
>NC_068983.1:1726484-1728237 GCF_001194135.2 Octopus bimaculoides | reverse complement strand
ATATATAGGGTTGGACAAAGTAATTGAAACACCTTAAAATGTGAAACAAATTTATTTTAATATGGTGTAGAACCGCCTTTGGCAGTATTTACAGCTTGAATTCTACGAGGTATGGACTCGTACAATGTTTGAATTGTTTCCAAAGGAATTTTTGTCCATTCTTCAGCTAAAACAGTCTCCAGCTCTTGCAGTTATGATGGTGGAGGATGTCAACGCCTTACTTGTTTTTTCTAAAATGCACCATAAATGTTCAATAATACTGAGATCTGGGGACTGTGGTGGCCAGCTAAGATGTTTAACTTCAGTAGAATGCCCCTCGTGCCATTCAGTATCAAATTTTGCTGTGTCAATTGATGCATTATCTTCCCGAAAGATTGCATTTCCCTCCGGAAACAGTTCCGCAACTATAGGATGAATTCGATCAGATAAAATGCTTAAAAAATCTTGACTATTAATTGTGCCATGAAGGGAAACCTTTGCGCCGGCGGATTTCCAAGATATATCCCCTCACCCAGATCATCACCGATCCTCCTCCATGTTAAACAGTTGGAAGAAGGCAGTCTGGATCAAATGCTTCTTTTGGCTCTCTCCACACGTATACTCAGCCGGTGGTCGGAAATAAGGTGGTATGACTCGTCCGAGAAAATAACATTCTTCCACTGCTCTAGGGACCAATTCTGTAGGTTTTTACTCCACTCTAGTCGCTTTCCAACGTTTGTTTTTGAAAGCAGGGTTTTTCTGAATGCAGCACTCCCGTGAAATCTGGTTTTGTGCGGTTCCCGCGGAAGTGTTTTTGAGGAAACTGGGTTCTCGAGTTCATTAAGCTCTGCAGTAATTTTGGGAACCGTACTTATGTGGTCTTTCTAACAATTCGCGTAAGAGACCGACGGTCCCTATCTGAAAGTTCTGATTTTCTTCCGGCATTTTGTTTCAACAAGGAGGTTTTTCCCTTTTTCTCAAAGGCTGTCATTACTTTCGAGACAGTACTTGTTGATGCACCAAACATTTCGACCGTTTTCGTTACGCAAGTGCCTGCCATACGAGCACCAACAATTTGACCGCTTTGAAAGTCCGATAGATCTGTCATTTTAAATAATTTTAATTACCTTTTTCTGATGGTATCTGAAAAAACCCCAGCAATTTTAGCAAAATATATTAAGCAACACTAATAATAAATTAAAAAAAAAAAAAATAATAAACAAGCTTTAACGGTTTTATAGATATTTCAAAATTATGATGCTAGGCGTTTCCATTATCTTGTCCAACCCTTGTATGTATATATATATATATATATATATGGAGATAGGCTGGTATACACATAACAGTGGGGGGTTTCCGTAATTAGGCGAATATATTTAATCATCTTTATGAATTAACGTGTAATGAGTTCAGTATTCCCAGAAACGATATCTTTGCGATAATTCTGGGAAGAAATCAACATCACACAGTATGTGGCAAAGCCGCACCATTCCAATAACATGTACAACCAATCTGAACGGATTCTATGCAGTTTCCATCTACTCCTCTCACATACAAGATATTTCCGATTGGAAGGAAGAAAAGACCAAGCTACGATTGTCTAAAATCACAAGCAGTTAATTCGAACTCAAAATCTTATGGCAACATAGACCAATTTATTAACCTTCCAGTCATAATCTCTCTCCTCCTCGCTGTACACACACACACACACACACACACACACAGACACAGACACACACACACGCACACACACACACACACACACACACACACA
>NC_068983.1:1718954-1720334 GCF_001194135.2 Octopus bimaculoides | reverse complement strand
AATAAACAAACTCTCTAATGAAAAAAGAGAAAAGCGAGGAAAAAGAAAGTGAGGACCTTGTACAAGGAATGTATTTATTTCTTTATTGCACACAGGGGGATAAACATAGAGGGGAAAAAGAAGGACAGACAAAGGGATTAAGTCGATTCCATCGACCCCTGTGCGTAATTTGTACTTATTTAATCGACACCGAAAGAATGAAAGGCTAAGTCGACCTCGGTGGAATTTGAACTCAGAACGTAATGACAGTCAAAAATAGCGCTAAGCATCTCGGCTGGTGCGCTAACAATTCTGCCAGCTCACCTCCCTTTACAAGAAATCTATTAATCACACGCTCGGTGAAGGGAAAACGTTGTTAACGTTTCGAGGATAGCTCTTGGTCGGAAACAGGGAAGTCCAAAGAGAAAGGAATAAAAATAGTTAAAAGTCACCTACAGTACAAGTGCCATGTAAATATATGTGTGTGTATGCATGTATTGATGGATGTATCTGCAGAAGATGTAGGTGTTTTCGATACAAAGCTGGTTCGTCTCCTCTCAGAAGTTCTAGATGAACCCCTATCACTGCAGGAAATGCAGATGAGGCAACATCATGCTCCTTCAGTTAGCAAATGCCACATATCAAAGGAGAATGCAAGTAGTTAAGGTGCGGCAAAGCTGAAAATAGTATACGGGAACAAATTATATATATATATATGTATTTGCACATTATCAATGCCTGCCTGCCTGCCTGCCTGCCTGCCTGTGTGTCTGTCGCTCTGTATGTATGTATGTATGTATTTGTGTGTATATATATATATATATATATATATATATATATATATATATGTGTGTGTCAGTAAAAATAAATACAAAAAAGGGGGTTTTGTATGATTGTGTTGGAACTCTTTTAAACAAAATAATATATATATGTATATATATATATATATACATACATACATACATACATATTGAGAGAGATAAACAGATATATATATACACACACACACTCACATAGATTGAGATATATATGCATACGCGCACATTTACAAATATTCTGCTTTTAAGGCACCACCGACCAAAGAGAAGAATATCATTTGCTCATTAGACATATTCAAAACAGTTATTGAAGACGAAAATATTTTGGTACCGCAATTCAATGCGGTATGTCATAGAATATTATATTCACTAATGAAAATAAATACATATATTTCATATTAAATATTAAGTGTTTCGTGCAAGTCCATATATATTTATACATATATGCATATATATATATATATATATATACAGAGAGAGACAGAGAGATGGAGATAAACAGATAAATAGATACATAAATAGATATAAATACACACCCACACACATATGTGTATGCATATATATATATATATATATATATATA
>NC_068983.1:1715086-1718516 GCF_001194135.2 Octopus bimaculoides | reverse complement strand
ATATATATATATATATATATATATATATATATATATATACATACATACATATATATATATATATATATACATATATATATAGGTATGTATGTATGTATGTATATTCAATTAGCATCTATTTATGCAAGCATGCAAACTATATTTTCTGTTCCGCGTTATTCACGCGACTTTTTATATGCCATCTTTCCTTATGTTTTTCTTTATATCCATCTCAACACGCTACGTCTCAATATGTACGCATTCACGATTATATACGTGCATGTATCATTACGATAAATAATATATATATATATATATATATATATATATATATAGACACATACATATATATATATATATACACATACATATATACATATGTATATATAAATGTATGTATGTTTATATATATATTATTATTATACATACATATGTATATTTAGATAATTCTATCATGGGGTGCTTTTAAGTTAGTTATGAACTGGACCAATCTATGGTCGAAACATATATATATATATATATATATATATATAAATAAATATATATATACAGTAATCCTTCGACTATCGCGGCTGTTACTTTCCAAAAACCCCTGCGATTGTTGAACCGCGATATGGTTAGGGGATTACTGTATATTGGTTCGTGGTATAATTCAACAAAGAGAGCACTGCAACTGATGAGAGTCAAATATTTCTGTTTACGAGTCACAATACATGTCTTGGAGCGCTACTAAAAGTTTCATGAGTCTGAAAATCCAAATATCTTCTGTGCCTCAACAACGTTTTGGGATTTTCAGACACGTGTAACTATTAGTAGGACACGATGATATGTACTGTGAACCTTAAACAGAGATATATATATATATATGGAGCACCGCTTCAAAGGGTTTTAGTCGAACAAATCGACTTTAAGACTTATTTTTAAAGCCTATTATTTATTCCATCGGTTTCGTTTTGTTGAACGGCTAGGTTACGGAGAAGTAAGCACAAACATTGGTTGTCAAGCGTCGATAGGAGTACCAACTGAGAAACAAATACGCCCGCACATAGATATATACATGTAGGTATCGGTATATACATACATTCACACATACATACATACATACATACATACATACATACATACATACATTTATATATATATATATATATAATAACAGTATGACAACAAAAGAATGAATAAGACCTCGATATTATATAAATAGAGGAATTTATCTGTAATATAATATGTGACAATTATTCAGTTGCCATCATAAAACTCCGAGTTTTGGATGTCGGGGCGGAAATCTGCTCCGGCATCTCGTCAGTTATTAAGACAAACAAAAATGCTACGAAAATGACCATTAAACAAAGGGAAATTACTATGTAAATGACCGTTATAAAGACAAACAGAAGAGCGTTAAATAAAGGAAAAAAAACCCGAAGGGGGAGAGTAAAAGGCGCTTATAGAATTCGCGAATGCGCTCATGTACATACATACACATGCGCGCACGCATACCCACGTACATGTGCCTATATGCATATGCTCACTTACACTCGCGTGAAACATACATGTACACTCACACACACGCTTATATGCGCACATATATATGCAACCATACACATGAACACATATACATATCCGCACACACGCACACATGTACACATACCCATTCGCGCATAATTATATTCATATACACGTCTAAATACGCATATGCTATATATCCTATCGCTCACTCACACTCGCATGGAACACAAGCATGCACACCCACACACAAACCTATATGTATACATATATACCCAACCATAAACATATACACATACCCGCACACACGCACACAAATACAAACACGCACACACGTATATATACTCATACGCGCACATATATGTTCATATACACGTCTATATACGCACATACACAAAAAATGCAGGGTAAAATGTAATATACAGAAAAAGTATGTAAAAATATATAAAGCAATAAAATTATATAAAATATATATAGAGAGATAAAAAATATATACAAATATATAGAGAGATAAAAAAAACAATACATAAAAATATAGAGAGAGATAAAAAGTAGGTTCTATCTGTGATCTTGGGGGACCAAAAACGTAACAAATATTTAGTCATATATAAAGAGCGGCGTTATATAAAAATAATAATAATATACAGGAAAACTTTTATCGTCGAACAACACCAAGACATCAGACTTGGCAATGACATGTCGGTTTCCTACCACTTCTGCTCTATCGGTAATTCGCTACAAAATCTGTTTTCAGACTGTCTCTGTACAGAGGCCACCCACCTTTGCTGTGAAGAGAACTAATCGTCTACCTTAGCTCTTTTGCCTCATCTGGGCTCAATTCCCCTCTCCTCTTCATCTGACACCGACCCCACATGAATTCCCACACAACTCCAACATTCAACTGCTCCCTCCTCTTACACAATATGCATACAACCAACCTCGGTATCCTCACCACACGCGCACCAGTATACAAACACCCATACACACTGTTCCTCTCAGCACTCACTTCACACACCATTACACACACCCGCAGCACCTTCCCACTACACACACTCTAGCACCGACCCCTTTGCAGCACACCCACCACAAACGCACACTTAATCTTCAATAGCGTCACCACACATACCACTATTCACGCATCCGCACACATTGTTTAACTCAGTACACACCACACCCTCTCATTCACACTCCCACCCCGCACAACCACGTGATACCTGAACACAGACTATATATACTTACACACGCAACATATGCAACACGCATAGACAAAGATAACTTTCACCCGCAAACATACACTATACACAGGCACACTATTTGGTCAGAAACAGACACACATAAACATGTGCACACACCACATGAAAAAGCATACAAGTACTACACATGACACACATAGTAACAAACACACGTCAGACTCACTCACTCCCACTCACACATACATACAACATTCTCACATATACACACACATGTTAGCGCACTTTAATTCGTTGGGATCACCATTATTATTTCCCTTCAATTCAACCTCTTTTTCATTATTATCTCCCTCCAACACAACCACTTTTTTTTTATTAATATCTCCCTTTCATTCAATCTCTTCTTTTTCAGTCATCCCGCCATGCTGGAGCATTGAAGTCTACACAGTTATTCTCACTCCGTTTTTCTATTTTTCGTTCTTTCTCCATTTTTACCTCTTATACTTTCTGTCGAAGAGCGTGGGTTCTGAACGTAAAAGACTTTTTCATTTTTGCCGATCGTGAAACTAATACACATCCTTGTTGTTCCTGCACCTGTGTTCGTTTTTTGATTTTTGTAAATCCGAAATTTATATATATATATGTGTGTGTGTGTGTGTGTGTGTGTGTGTGTGTGTGTGTGTGTGTACATATTATATGTGTGTGTTTGCGTGTGTGTGTGAGTGTGACTCTGCGTGTGAGTGTATATATATATATAT
>NC_068983.1:1709357-1713457 GCF_001194135.2 Octopus bimaculoides | reverse complement strand
TATATATGGGGAGAATTCACAAAAACAAAAGCAAATGACGAAAACAGTTGGTGTAGAAAACAAACAGATGTATTAGTATAACGCCCGGGAATTGAAAAAAGTCTTTAATGTTTCGAGCCTACGTTCTTCCACAGAAAGGAACACAGAAAGAAACAAGGAGAGAAATAGCGCGCGCTAGATGCTTAGGAGCTGGATTACCGGAGAATGAGAAATTACGATATACATTCCCATATCGATAAATAATTTCTGTTAATAACTATCGACGACAGAATGTTTTCTTGTATCTTCAGCAAATCTAGTCTTCACCCTGTGTCTCTTTAGTTGTTTGGAACAGGTTCTTCATTGCTTTTGACATCAACCCGCCTGAAACCGTCTCTGGTACTATGATATAAAACTCTGTTTCAAAATGATCTTAATTAAAATCTTGTAAAACGAATTAATTAAAAATGTTCATCAGAATTGCATGTAAATTCATTCTCCAAACACTAACTAAAATTACAAAAAAATATTTTACGAAATTCGTTGTTATATTCAAAATTAACTTAATGAAATCTATGTATTTCTGTAGAAATACGGTAACTGAAGTGTTAAATATGTGTATTGTAATCTGCATTTCGGATTGGATAATTACTAACTGGAAAATTCTATTGCCATTGGCCACCCCTCAGCTTTCTTCAGATATTCAAAATAGAAGCCTAATATTTATGAAGTTATAGGACTTCATATAAAGACATTTTGTATTGGTGAATCTCTGGAACTTATCGACGGGACACCTACGAGTGAGAATTGAGGTTAAAATAATTTAAATTAAACAATGAAGCTTTTACTGGTTTCAATCTTTGGATTCTCCCAATGCAAGGAATCGATCACAATATTACACTGGATTCAGTCTGCGATCTGGCTGAATCGTTATTGTAACGGAACAAATGCTTAGCGGCATTTGAACTCAAACTTTGCCTTTCATCATTTCGGGGTTGATAAAATAAGTACCAGTTGCGTACTCGGGTCGATATAATCGACTGGCCCCCTCCTCAGAAATTTCGGACCTTGTGCCTAGAGTAGAAAAGTATATTTTATAAGTCGGTGAGCTGGCAGAAACGTTTGCACGCCAGGCCAAATGCTTAACGGTATTTCGTCTGCCGTTACGTTCTGAGTTCGAATTCGGCTGAGGTCGAATTTGCCTTTCACCCTTTCAGGGTCGATAAATTGAGTACCAGTTGCGTACTGGGGTCAATCTAATCGACTGGCCCCCTCCTAAAAAATTTAGGCCCTTGTGCCTAGAGTAGAAAAGAATATAACACTGGATCCAGTTTGCGAGCTGGCTCAATCGTTATCGTGACGGGCAAAATGCTTAGCGGCATTTCGCTTGCTTTTGCGTTCTGAGACCAAATTCCGCCGAGTTTGACTTTGCCTTTCATCTGTTCGGGTTCGATAAGATAAGTACTGCGTTTATCATTCCTGTCTAGGAACTATGTTCTGTCCTTTGAAGTTTAGCACGCTCGAGATTTGAATGCAAAACATGGCGGTTATAAGATACTTTCCGACATTTTGTACATTCAGTTATATATCAGTTAAAAAATCTAAGTATTTTACCAGAGTGCAGTATGTAAATTAACATTTTAGTATATTCAAACATTCTCGCAAAGCTATGTTTAATGTGCCGTTAATATAAATGCATTTCTTCTACTTTTTTCTTTTCGATTAAATATATTTTAAAAGATAACAGCATGTTTTTTTTTTTTAAATATTTTTGCGACTTTCAGTAAAGCTTCTAGAGAAGTTTTGCAATTTTGCATGAAGCGGCTTTGATCGAGACACATATAGGAAATTTGGCTGATTTAAACATTATATTATAGAAGCGATACATCATCAAAGGAAACATTTAGATTTCTTAGACTTGCCTTTCGGTTGTAAGTTTTGAAATTGTCAAAGTGCTTTCATATTGTTACCACATATACACACTATTACACTCAAGCGTTTGCAACATACAAGCACTGATGTACATAGACACTTACCTGTATATATGTATATATCTGTTTATATGAATGTATTCACATGTTATGTGAGTATGTATACGTATAAGCATATACATATACATACACACACACATACATACAAACATACACACGCACACACAAACACAAAGACACACACACACACACACACATATATATATATATATATATATATATATATATATATTATGCACACATACGTTTGATTATGTTGTTGGATTGATATACACCAAGATAAGCATCAGAGATGTTCCGCCGTTGTTATAGATTCCAAACATCTTTCCTAATGACTCATTTAAATAATTTTCTCTAAAATGTCTACTTTTTTAAAGACGTTTTCTCTAGGTTTTACAAACCATTGTGTATAGCTTCTATATTCAATATTGTTTGGTAAGAACTTTCAAGTTGCATACGTAATTGTTAGTATTCTATATGCACACACACACACACACACACACACACACACGTACGAGGACATATATTATTTTAAACTCTTCTTTTACTTGTTTCAGCCATTTGACTGCGGCCATGCTGGAGCACCGCCTTAAAGGGTTACAGTTGAAGAATCGATTCCAAGACCTATTCTTGGTAAGCCTAATTCTTATTCTATCGTTCTATTCCAAATTCCTTTCAATTCCTCTTGATGCCTTCTGACACTGTTCCCAAGGATCCAACAATAATTGGTGCTATCTTCACCTTCTTTATTTACCTATTATTATTATTATTATTAGTTTTTCTACTTCAATTTTGTTTCCATTTCTTACTGACACATACGGTAAAAAAAAATCTTACTGTACATATTGTTAAAATAAACATACCAGATAATTCAGGTACAAAATTGAATGAAGTTATGTAGAAAGAAAATTATTTATATGAATGGTTATCGTTTTCACATCCACAATACCTTTCTCATTACGTGTGACGTAGGAAATGAAACAATTTGTTGCACTTCTTGCAGGAATGGTAATCCAGAAATCATTTCTGAAATGACTGCCAATTCCCTTTTTGATAATCCCTAGTGTTCCTACAATCACTAGTATCTTGATCACCTTTCGATGCCACACTGTTTTAACTTCAATGGCCTGATCTTGCAAAATACTTTTGCCACTTATAGGTGGGCTTCTGGTCAACATTAGCTTGTGTACTACTTGCCACATATATTTCACCATGCAGAGGTCTCTGCTCTCACATACAAAACAATGTTTTCCTGAGCTTTTTTCCTTGCCTTCAATGTTACTTCCTTTGCAACGGCGGGTGTCACACTTCCCTCAGGCTGTTCAGTTTGGGTACCCTTCATGATAGTAAACATGTTGCTCTCTTCAAGGTCGAAAGACGCCTCTTACGCCTTTCGTGATTTTTAACAAGTTTTAAGCATAAAGTATACAGTCATTAGTTAATTCAAGATATTTGGCCTGTTCATTATGGTGGTTTTGCAAGAAAAGTTGTTTCGAGGTATTTGCCCTGTACCCAAAACAAAGCAAGTAATAAAAGTAATACACGCTGATAGTATCTCGGGGTATTTCTATATTTCAGGTTTAGAACCTCTTCTTCAGAAAATCTTTGGTGAACACATGTTGTTAACTGACTTCTCTGTCCTGTAGTTAATGTACCTGGGAAGTTGTTTTGCGTTGCTATCGTAGCCAATCAGCCGCATGTTCTTCGTATCCATTATTAATATGCAGGTTGTAGATGTCAATTAAATTAATTGAAATAATTAATTGATAGACCATTCAAATAAACATGTCAGATAGTTCATTTATAAAACCAAATCAAGTTATATAGCAAGATAATTATTTACATTGATGTAATCGTTTTCACATATGTTAATCTTAACTTTTCAATTAATGTTTTGTCTTGTGTAAATTCTACAGAAACTTGGATTCTTGGGTAGGGGGAATTTCAGTTGGTGTTTTTGGACAAAAGAGGCATTAATGTAGGCATGTTCATGAGGAAGACACCCAATGATTTTAAGGGAAGGTATACTCAGCCTATCAGCCTATGCACTGATTCTTTCTTTCGTTTATATATATATATATGAGAGAGAGAGAGAGAGAGAGAGAGAGAGAGAGAGAGAGAGAGAGAGAG
>NC_068983.1:1704999-1708981 GCF_001194135.2 Octopus bimaculoides | reverse complement strand
CCTTTCTGTTGGAGAGCGCACATATACATACGTGTGTTTGTGTGTGTATGTGCGTGCGTGCGTGTGTGTGTGTGTGTGTATGTGCGTGCGTGCGTGCGTGCGTGTGTGTGTGTGTGTGTGTGTGTGTGTGTGTCTGTGTGCGTGCGTCTGTGCGTGGGCTGCACGCGTGTGAGTGTGCGTATATTTGTGTGCGGGTATTTGCAAAAATCCACAATCCGAGATCCATATCCCATAATAATTTCAATTCTCTGTGAAAGGAAGATGAACTCAGAAAAATGAGGACACAGTATATATAAAATGTATAAACGAATCACAGGGAGCAGGCACATCAAAAACATACGTCTGTCATTACCTGACTAAGGGATGGCAGTAGGCTTTATATACCCAGTCAGCACCATTGAAATCGGCAGTGAAAACAGTGTTAGAAACATGAAGGCTTTCTGGTTATTCAGGGATAAAACAGTCGGGAAATATTAGCGTAGTATGTCCATTGTATGTACACCTACTAATTATCCCATCTCCAATATAAATCATTCCATAGAAATTGGTACGAAGTAAGGAAAATATTAATAAGCTATATAATAACCAATCCAGAACTTCGAAATATGTAGGTTAATTAAAGAAGATGTATCAACCGACACTACAGTTACACACTCTATATCATATATTTTAATGACGAAAATGTAATTAAACGAACGTAACATAAGCTATCAGGATACAAAATCACGATGTTTATACGGCTTCAATAGTCTTAAGACAACGCGACACCGGAATAACAAAATGAAAATCAAATTTTAATGAATACAAGCCTTACAGAATTATACCAAAACGAACATTTCACTTGAGAACATACAAGTAATATAATATAAAACAATAAAGACGTGACTAAGACACCCATAGAAAATACTAACATACTTAAAAACTGAAAACAACCAAACAAAGCCAAATGAAAACCAGCAGAATAGCATATCATTTAACCATTAGATATTTATCGTATATCACATGAGAATAAATCAATGTGAATCTATGGCCTTCAACTAGATACTTTGATAGTTGGGAATATACATGGAAAAGAATATTTTGACCGAGAAACATATATATATATATATATATATATATATATATATACTGTATTAAATCTCTGAGTGAGATATATAAACAGTAGCAATGAGGAATCGTAACAAATAATTGCCAACCAAGTGTGCTACTGACGTTTATATCCCCAGGAAGATATCTCTTCCAGCTGGCTAACGAAACACATTCTGTGTCCGATTAGTATTTGCGAGGAGAGGTTATCTCTCTCATCCCTAGCCTTATGTGATACACACAGACTCGAGCTTCTGGGCGATTACTCGTCCTCAGCGTTTGTTAATCACCAGCTAGAGATGAAAACGTATATAATATTTTGCGGGTGGAATGAGCTTTTATCACTAGCTGGTGATTAACACACGCTGAGCATGGCTATCATCCAGAAACTCGAGTCCGTATGTATGACGTAAGGCTAGGGATGGGAGCGATGACCTCCCCTCGCAAATATTAATCGGATGCAGAATGTGTCTAGTCAGTCATCTGGAAGAGATGTCTTCCTGGGAATATTAACATCAGTAGCAATGTCCAGTATAGGACGCCACACTTCGTTGAGAATTATATTTTACGAGATACATATATATATATATATATATAATCCTTCACTTGTTTCAGTCACCAGATAAAAAGCGTAGTATGTCCATTGCATCTACAAATCCTCTTACAAGGCTTTGGTCGGCCCAGGGTTATAGCAGAAGACACTTGCCCAAGGTGCCACGCAGTGGGACTGAACCCGGAACCATGTGGTTGGTAAGCAAGTTACTTACCACACAGGCACTTCTGCGCCATATTTACCATTAATCTGTTTACTTCTTTACAAAAACCGCCTATATCATTTATGATTTAACGTATTGAATGGAAAACATGCTATTCCCCCTTCTCTGAGAGAAATTCTACATCGTACTCAAGGCAAGGGTGCAATACAAAAATTAACGACACCAGTTTTGATTATAAATAGTATGTGCAACTTTTTTAAACCTCACAAATTACCCCCACAACTAAACAGTATGCCTTGTCACCTGAGTCGCCCTTTCCCTTCTCGTAATCTTCAGGATATATTTTCCAAATAAATATCAAAAATAATTCTTGTAAGAAATAACAGTATCATCTGCAGCACTCACCAACTTGTTTGAGTAAACCTATCTTTTTCCTTTCATATAAATTATAAAAAAATAAAAACAAAATCACATGTGGATAAATATATACCAACACTGCAACACCAGAACTGACAAGAAATGGCATAAACATGGGCCAAACAAACTGCATGGCAACGACCAGGCCACAATCATTTAGGATGTGCCAGGTCAAACTGAAAGAGAATAAAAGTTAATTACCCAGACATAATAATCAAGGATTGGAACAAAAACTAAACGCTTGCTTACTGATAGACATTGTTGTCGATTCTGACCCAAATATTCTTTTTTGCTCTAACACCCCGCCATTATGTTATACAAATGTAATGCTTTCTCATACTCATGATGATGATAATAATAATATACAGAAACATGGCTTAGGCAATAGCTTTAGCAACCCATCTATTAACGTACCTTTAACTAATACATATTGATTAGCTCATTTTTTATAATAAAATTAAACAATTAACTTACACCCCACAAATATACAGAGTAATAACATTATTTAGTACTGTCCTGGATTATGAATTCATATATATACATATATATATATACGTATATATATATATATATATATATACATATGTGTGTATGTGTGTGTGCATATGTATATGAATGAAAGCATTGATATGCAACCCCAATGCAGAACCAATTAGTTAATTAATTAATTACTTGATTGGCTAATTAGTTGATTGCTTAACTATCTGATTGTTTAAGTATTTTATTATTCAATTTCTAGCTATAAATCCCAGAGTTACTCCCCTGCAATTAATCAAAATCTTACCGATAAAAAAACCTGTGCATATTTACATATCAACATAAACGTTCTACTTAGAGCTACCCTCCTCCCCACTCAAGTAAAACACTAGACTTAAATAGCTAAATAAATAGACGGATAACTGTATTAATGGACTGAATGACTGATTAGTTGATTAATTGAACAACTCAACACTGCTGCATAGCGATTTGCATTTAATATATTGTGTCTGACATATTATTTTAATCATGGTTTTAGCTATGAATAACGGCAACTTAGAAAAATAACTTATCCGGTCCTTTTTGGTCTGTTGTCCCTTGTTAGAAATTGGTCCTTATAGCTGAAGAATTTTTATGCTGAAGAATGGACAAAAGAAGAATGGACAAAAAATCCTTTGGAAACAATTCAAACTTTGTACGAGTCCATACCTTGTAGAATACAAGTTGTAAATACTGCCAAAGGCGGTCCTACCCCATGTTAAAATAAATTCTTTCGAAATTTTAAACTCTTTGCATTATTTTGTCCAATCCTTGTTTATATATTGTTGGAATTTACATAAAAACAAAAAACGAAGACAGTTGTGTTAGTTTAACGCTCGGGAAGTTGGGGGAAGTCTTTTACTTTCCGGGCCGACGGTCTTCAGCAGAAAAGAACACGAGAAAATAAACAGGGAGAATAAAAAAGAAGCTTTAGGGGCTAGCGATCGATCATGGCTATGGCCGGACACGGACACGGGGACACACACACACACACACACACACACACACACACACACACACACATATATATATATATATATATATATATATATGTGTGGGGAGAGAGAGTGAGGAGAGAGAGCGGGGTAGACAGGGAATGAATGAGAGAGATAAATAGATAGAATAAAGGCAGACAGGAGGTGAGTGCGTTTGATGGGAGAGACAGCTGAAAGAGCCTGTTTTTGGCTTTGGACCAAGAGGGGAATTAGGGTGGAAACCAGGACGAGATGGAGAGCTGTGACTCGGCC
>NC_068983.1:1702107-1704828 GCF_001194135.2 Octopus bimaculoides | reverse complement strand
ACACACACACACACACACACACACACACATATATATATATATATATATATATATATACGTGTGTGTGTGCGTGCGTGTGCGTGTGCGTGCGTGTGTGTATAAAATCAATATTAATGCTGGCTAACCAAGCCGACAACTATTTCAAATTAAAGAAAGATATTCTTTTGCTATCCATGTCAAATTAATTGAAATAAATGCGCGGATATTTCAATATTCTCTGGACATCAATTCGTGTTTCAGACAGTCAGAATTTTAAAATATGTGTGATGTCATCAGTAGAAAATAGGCAAAGATAATCATAGGAGAGATATATTGATTATATACAGATCAACAAAGTAGATTAGAAAAAAAGAAAGGCGCAAATTCCGCCGAAACGTCGCTGCATATTTTAGATTTCGGTTTGTAAAATACAGTAAAAGTGTAGTGGAGTCTCCAAAACCCATTTAAAAATAGTATTTAACATCACCTTAGCGAAATGCGTTTTTATATAAAGAAGCGAAATAAGTATTTCGCAAGACATTTCGGCTGCGTTTTCATCGTTATTGCTTTCCTTTCTGAATCTATATATAATCTGAATACTTCCTTACGACTCTCTCTTTCTGTCTTCCGCTGATGCCAGCATTTCACATTAAGGAACCATTACAGCACTTTGCAATATTAAACACGAAACAAAACTAGAAAATATTGTTCATCAAACATATATATTATTTAGAATTCCAAAATCAGCTATGGAATTATTATCAATAACAATATAGAAAATAATCAACATAGCAACATACTGCAGGAAAAATGATGTAAGAAAGTTACCAACAGTTATTTGTTAAATTATCTTCAATCCGGTTATAACAATTTTATCACTTACAAAATCATATTAATGTTTGCAATATGTGACAGGTCACTAAAAGTATCCAAAAAGCTAAAGATAGTCCAACAACCATGACGACAAAAGATGCTGAAATTGAACTGATGATATTACAATTGAAGAAATCACAGCTACTGTTCTACATCGTATTGTCTGTGTTGGCTTCGTCTTGTACGTCGAATGGGGTACCTGCCCGTCACACTGCTTCTTATAAATACCGTGTCATATAGGCAGGAAGAAGTAAAACGGGCAAAGGTTGCTGCATAAAAACACTCAGCAAGGAAACAATTAGGAAACACTTCAAATGCACGTGAACCACTCGGATTATGACAGAAAACAGATTAGCCATACTGACGGACGAATACGGTTTATGCTAAATAACTTTTGGTTGACGCGATTTAAAAGTCTTAGATTTAAAAAGATAGAAACTATGTCCCGCAGACTGACACAATGTGACACCAACTGACACAGTATACCGCATTCTAATACACTGGGCCGCATAACAACATAGTATGCTGCTACCATAATGCGTTATGTAATAACATAATGGTCGTTATCCTGTAGTATGGACAGTCAGAATAATTTCTTTTGGAGTGGTTCACTCTGTTATGAAATCTTGTGTACTTTTGTGTGTAGGAAGACTAGTAATTGTGCAAGTACCCTAACCCCTAGACTCTTCGCTAAGGATGTTTCACAGTAGAAAATTATGTCACTAATGTAGCAACAGCCATTGCTCTGAGAAGTTTTGGAGTTGGAATACATGAAGGCAGCTCCAACATATAAAGGGAGCCGTAACAGTTCTGTCAATCAATCGTTCGGAATTAGTCATTCGTATAAATCCCAAGAAATATGAATAACACAGTCCAACTGTGCAGGATTATAGCTCAAATTAGAGAGAGGTGGAAGATGTATCACACGGCATTCAGCTCGCGCACCTCAATTCTACATTTTTTTTCTAGTCATTTCATTGAGCTTTTTATCATTAAATTATTTATTCATTGGTTAATTATTACTGAAAGACACACGCACACACAAATACATGTGCTGGCGTATTTGCATGTGTGTATGTATAAATAAATATAAATAAGCACGTACACACGGATACACACATACATACATAGATACAACATATGTACATATATATATGTATATAATCATACATATGCAATTTCAATAAGCTATTAGCGTTGTTCTGGATATATATATATGTGTGTGTGTGTGTGTGTGTGTGTGTGTGTGTGTGTGTGTGTGTGTGTGTGTGTGTGTGTGTGTAGGGAGAGTTCACAAAAGACAACGACAGGTGGTGTAGACAACAAACAGATGTATCAGTTGAACGCTCGGGAAGTGAAAAGTTCAAAGTGAAACGTTAACGTTTCGAGCCTAAGCTCTTCCACAGAACGGAACACAGAAATAAACAAGGAGAGAAAATAAAGAGTGTAGTGGCTAGTGATCTATCATGGCGAATGCCGGACAGAGGGGTCACACAGGAGGGCTAGGAAGAAGGGAGATAATAAAGTAGTGGCGATCCAGAACGATTGTGCGCGTGCGTATGTATAAGAGAGTATGTATGTGCGTGTGGAAGATGGCTGGTGATCTTGACGTGTGCATGGGTATTTGTGTAGGTGTGTGAATGCGGAGCTGGGGAGTAGCCAGTGCCAGTGTGTGCGTGGTGGTGTGATGTGATGTGATGTGGTATGGTGGTGTATAGTGTAGTGGTGTGTGGTGTTGGGAGATGGGGGAGGCGAGGGTGCGAAAAGCAAGTGTAAGGTGTGGGTTAGGCTGAAAATGAGGGTTGAGGTGGGGGATGTGGGTAGGCTGAGGGTGGGAGTAGAGGTGGTGTATGTGAGAGTGAGTATGAG
>NC_068983.1:1700682-1701972 GCF_001194135.2 Octopus bimaculoides | reverse complement strand
GGGGAATGCAGAAGGTGAGTAGGAGTGAAGAGAAGAAATAGGAGTCGGAGCAAGAGAGAAGTGGGTAGGAGGAAGTAGGTGTGAGGAGGAGAGAGAGGAGAGGGGAGGAGGTTAGATGAAGACGGGAAGAGAGTTTAGCCTATGTGACGCTTAGTAGCGAAGAGAGAAGATTAATCCCTGTTCACGGCGCAAACGGGAGTCCGGATGGCCCCTGTGACAATCCGAACACAGACAGGTGTTGCAAAGAGTAACCGGAAGAGTGGAAATTGTGCGAGACCGCGTTGTCATTTCCGAATGTGATGCCTCGGAGGTATGCCGCGAACCGGTCAGCCAAGTGGTGTCCCGCTTTCGTGATGTATAGAGAAGGGCAGAGAGAGAGCAGGAGATGAAGTAGATTACTTTGCTAGAAGTGCAGGTGACGGAATCGGTCATGTGATAGGGTCGATGATGGGTGCCGGTGAAGAGAATGGTGTTGGAGAGGTAAGGGCAAGTGCGACAGCGTGGGCGGAAGCAGGGGAACGAACCGGGTTGAGAAGTTGGGTTACGGAAGAAGCTGTGGACCAAGAGGTCTCGTAAGTTGTGGGCTCGTTTGAAGGAGTGGAGGAGTCGGTTAGGGAAGATGTGCGAAGTAGAGGGGTCGGGCTGGTGTTGCTGGAAGGAGAGTTAGGGAGGTGGGCTGGTAGGTGAAGGGAAACGGGAGACGAGAGACGACGGGGCGGGTGCCGGGGGAGTGAGCAGATGCACGATACACGGAACGTGCTCTGGCAAGGGAAGTGTGGATAGTGGTGAGGGGATATCCACGTATGATGAAGTGGCGAGCAATGAGTTGAGACTGAGTCTCAAAGTCATTGTTGTCACTACAGAGCCTATGTAGACGGAGGAATTGGGAATAGGGGATGGAAAGCTTGGTGTGTTTAGGGTGGGAGGAGAAGAAGTTGAGGTATGAGTGTGAGTGTGTGTTTGTAGTGGATGGAGGGTGGAGTGAGGAATGCGCGTGGCTGGTGTCATGGATGTGAGAGAGAGGGATGCCACTAAGGGGACAAGAACACGGTCAAGATATCTGGAGTTGTGTTCACTGGAGCAGTTGCAGACGGAGACGATGGGGCGGCCAGGGTTGTTAGGTTTGTGGATTTGGGGAAGGAAGTAAGTGGTGGGGGTTGGAGGGGTGCGGACAATGATATTAGAGGCGTTGGGGGGAGACGGGAGGAGGAGATCAGGTCATGGATAGTGGAGGACACAGTCTGTTGGTAGCTGGGCGTGGGGGCAGAGGGCAGTAGAAGGAGGTGTCTA
>NC_068983.1:1699002-1700617 GCF_001194135.2 Octopus bimaculoides | reverse complement strand
TATATATATATATATATATATATATATTTATATATATATTTATATATATATATATACGCACACATACATACATATATATATATACATACACACACATAGATACCTCCCCCCATATATATATATATAAACAGAACCACACTAATAGCTTATTGAAATTTAGGATTTCTTGGTTTTCTGTGAATCGATTTTGATAGAATTTTCCCAGCTAGTTTGCACGCTGCGCACTATGACAACGCCATTGTTGCTTTCTTTATTCTGTGACGCTTTAGTTCTTTTCTTTATTTCAGATTCTTCAGTTTATACATATACTGTATTATATAGCAAACACTCTAATTGCAATGATCATATAATCTGTCTACGGGATATTTCTGCATTGTTCATTTATTTATATTAAAGTGTACGAGGTTATATTATTGTATGGTACAAACAATACTTAGTCTTTTTTTAGCTTACTGCTTGTTTGCTGTCCATAGGAACAACGGTGTATTTCTTCTAAATATTTTCTTTGATATCATTCTTATTCCATTAACTTCTCTGCCGTTATCATCAAATAGAATATAGAAGACCTTGTAGTCGGAGAAGCTCCCTACAAATGACGCTACATCTCTTAACGGCCGTTGACGATCTAAGTTCAAGGTTAATGGATTATTAGGTGTATATTGATGTAAGTCATGCGCTTTTATATTCCACCATATCTACATGGCCCGTACGGTCATACCTCTATGTTTCAATGTTGTCACTGTTTTCATTAATTGCTAGATTCGAAATGAAGCTCCACCACTTCAGGCAGGTAGCTAGACATGTGCTGGTGGCGATTTCTTTTCCTTCTCTCGACTTTTCCCTCTTTTCTTTCCGACGAAGAGCTATGCTCGAATTGACAAAACATTTTAGGATCTTTTACAAATCTTATTTTTAAAAAAATTATTCTCTTCAAATGCATTTTTGTTTAGAAATTATATAACATTTTGAAGTCTTTTAAATCTTTAATGTACCTCTGATGAGAAAAATATGGACAATTGTTATGGATGGACAACTCGCCTATTTCAAATCACAATTTTCTGAAACGATCGTTAGAATATGTACTTACTAAATATTCATGCTAATTCCTCGTACTCTTCGGATTCCTACCTTCTAACTTCGTCATCGATTCGTAAAATCTGGATGCTTAACACCGAATATTTTAATGCAGGTACATTTATATATTATACGCTTTCGTGGTTTATATATTTGTACTTGAATTGATACTGCATATCGATATGCCTATGATGCGAACTGATTTAATTTGTTAAAAGGATTTGACCTTTGAAATTTGTTCTCCATTCTTTCTTGTGCACACACACATATATATATATTATACATATACATATGTATATAATATAATATAATATATATATATATGCGTGTGTGTGTGTGTGTGTGTGTGTGTATGTGTGTGTGTGTGTGCGTATGTACATAGATATAGATATATATATAATATATATAAATATATATATATATATATATATATATATATATATATTTATATATGATATATATTCTTTTATTCTTTTACTTGTTTCAGTCAGTTGACTGCGGCCATGCTGGAGCACCGCCTTTAGTCGAGCAAATGGACACC
>NC_068983.1:1687755-1698535 GCF_001194135.2 Octopus bimaculoides | reverse complement strand
ATATATATATATATATATACATATATATATATATATACATGCATATATATATATATATACATGCATATATATATATATATATACATATATATATATATATATACATGCATATATATATATATAGGCGCAGGCGTGCATGTGTGTCAAGCAGCTTGCTTACCGACCACATTCGTTCCGAGTTCAGTCGCACAGGCAGGCAACTTGCGCAAGTGTCTTCTACTATACCCTCGGGCCGACCAAAACCTTGTGAGTGGATTTGGTAGACGAAAACTGAAAGAAGCGCGTCGATATATATATGTATATATATATATATATATATATATACATGTGTGTGAGTGTGTGAGTGTGTGTTTTTGTATGTGTGTGTGTGTGTGTGTGTGTGCTGTTTTTTCCCTGAGATCAAGTGACTGTTTAATCCACTCATTATTGTCTACAGCCGCAGACGAAGTTATGGTCTCTTAGTCATTGTTGTTGTTATTATTGTGGTCGTTATAACTGACTACTGCTTTCGAATCAGGAGCAGCCGAAACTGATTCTTTTCCTATCTGACATCGCCTGGTGTTGTTATAGTTACCACAGCAACATTTCTTCCAGCACAGTCTCTTGGCACTTTGGTAATTCCTCTTTACTTCCTCTCTTTCTCATTTACACACTTTTACATTTCATGCGTGTTACATTCCCGATGAATATTATTATTTCTGCACAAGCGTCCATTTTTTTCTCCAAGAAAAACAAACAATATTGGAAAGCGGCTTTTAAGCCAAACAATTCCCCGTTGCCAGTAAGACAAGCGAAACGAAATACCTCACCGAAAAGAAGCAGTTTGCTTCTACATGTGCCAAAATATTCTAAATTGAAATTCATCACAAATCGGATACAAAGATTTGGAGAGTTGCTTGTTGATTGTACCTTTCTTGTCAAAGTCAATAATAATAATGATGGCAATCATGATGATGATAATGATGATTTGATAATAATAATAACAACAAAGAAGAAGAAGAAGAAGAAGATGATGATGATGATGATGATGATGATGATGATGATGATGATGATGATGATGATGATGATGAAGAAACAGCAAAAGCTATAAAACAAATGAAGTCCAAACAAAAACTAGTACAGCAACGGACCCTGATAAAACGATGGCAAGAAAAGCCCTTATATGGTAAATACTGGACTAAACTAAATGCAAAAGAAATAGACTGAGAAAAATACCTGCAATGGTTGAGAAGCTCAGGACTCAAAGCAGAGACCGAAGGATTTTTAGTAGCAGCACATGACCAAAGCTTCCCTACCAGAAATTACCAAAAAACATATAATGAAAAGAAACATAACAACTAACTGCAGAATATGTGGAGTGGGGCAAGAAACAATAAATCATGTTGTCTCTGGCTTCTCAGTCCTGGCTAAGAAGGAATATATTCTCAGACACAAAAGAGTTGGGACCTACATACACTGGAAGCTAAACGGGAGGTAATCGGTGATCGTTATTATTGGGGACAGGGGAGGTAATTGGTCATCGTTCGAGGAGGGGATAAATATTCATAATAACCCAAAATCTAAAATAGTAAAATGAAATATGTACAATGATGGGTATGCGATCATGGATTAAAATATGTAATGAGATCAAAGTTGGTTATGCGTTCATATTTAGATGTGTTCTGTATTATTCGATGAACAAATTTTCTTTATTTAAACGTTGCTATATAGAAATTGTTTCTTTGCACTAGTAGATGGGTAAAATTGTGAAGTTGGTTGGATATTACCTGAACATCTCTCTATGTGTTAACTCAAAGGAATCTGTCTGTGTTATGAGAACCGGATCTGTTCATTATGTAGTGTGGTTCTCCCTCCCAGTGCCATACTTGTTTTCCCTATATAGTTATCTACACAACCTGAGCAAATTATGACATAGATTTGATTCTCGGAAGCACAAGTGAAGTTGGTTTAATTCTCAAAACTGGAAAGCTGATTCGAAGTCTACAGATTCAAACCATCCCTGGAACTGTAAAAATCTGTATTTCTTTCCAGCAGTTTATCATTTAAATATATATGAGCATGTCTAGATATGCAACTATATGTATGAGAATGCATACATAAAACAAAATATACAAACTTGTACGTAAACATACATACATACATACATATATATATATATATACATACATACACATATATATATATATATATATATATACCAAAATACCCCATTATTGATGTTGAAATCCCAATGAAGAAGGTTGAATCTAGGTTAGAAACCGGCTCTTTCTCTTTTGGTAAGAAATCTTGAAATAAGACTGAAGAATGTCACACAAACACACATGAATATAGATAGATAGCTACATACATACATACATACATACATACACACAAACACACTCGTAGAAACGTACAGACAGACAAACAAACAAAAAGACAAACGTGCAGACATATGTAAATGAAGAGAGACAGATAAACAGAGAGAAAAAGTAGTTATATTCGTATATTTGGAACCATATGTACGTGTCTACGCAAGTTCCATTACACATATGAAGAGAGAGAGAGAGAGAGAGGGAGAGATAAAGAGAGAGAGAGAGAGAGAGAGAGAGAGAGAGAGAAAGAAAGAGAGAGAGAAAGAAAGAGAGAGTGAGAGTGGGGGAGAGAAAGTATGTGAGAGAGAGTATAGACAAACAGAATGGAAATTCATATTTTTGTTCCAATCATGTAATAAGTTACTTCTTTTAAATGGAAAAATATATTATTTTTAAAAGTGGCAGCTTACTGCACACACACATACACACACACTCACACACACACACACACTCACTCGCCCACACACACATACATACATACCTACATACGGGTAAAGATGTGAAGCAAAACAGGAAGTGATGCTACAGGCAGACGCATAACAATCATTGTCATGGTGATATGAGTGAGTCTGTATTTATTTGTGTTTATGTTTACCGGTTCAGTGTGACTCTACATGGAGCGATTCGATAAATTGATACGATGCAATAAGGACATGAATGAAATCTATACCGTGACGGCGTCGATGACGATGACGATGGCTGTTCATGATGTGAGGAGGTGGGAATAGCGCGACAGTAATTCGACAGAAGAAATAAATAAAGATGTCAGAGACGATAAGTAATATATTGCTTTATAAATGTTATATAATAAAGCTGATATAGAAATCAATTGTTTAAACAGTCAAAGACTGGTTTGATTTATTGATCTGTACTCCTGACTGCATCATAGAAATCTATTGATTTGCATTGAACTTACGTTTAGAGAATCGTTGGTGCAGTTCTGTTTTACAATCAGCTGTATCTAATACTGATCTTTTGAACAACGTGTCTTTATTTAAAAGTAACATTTATTCATAAACACCTAATAAAGTTGTTTTCTGTAACAACTCTTCGTTTAAAATATTGACATAACCCCCATACCTCACTCATCCCATTTAACTGTCACTTTGTTCATATATAAACGACATTCAGTTCTAATTTCCCTTAAAAACTAATCTCCGAGCCGAGGAATTTGTCTCATAAAACTCATTTGTAAAAAATGGATATGGTAAAACTTCAAATGGAAATGTTTTCAGTGTTTCAATCTATTTTCATTTCTCGAAATTGCCGACGTTTTCCATTTGGATATAAAATAATTCTGAAGGCAGAAATTCTCCTTCGTTCCTCTTCACTCATTTGTCGAATCGCTGATGTAAAACTATAGCGGAAATTGTTGTTATCAAGATATTTAAGTTGCAGTTTGTCGAATGCATATTTTGACACATGATGGTATTAGATCGAAACAGTGAAGAATTACACTAGCTCGTCATTTTGTCTGAAACTATAATTAAAAAAAAAAACCGTAAATATGTAGATTATTCTACAGATTTTGTTTTTAATATGTCAAATCAAAAAAAAAAAAAAAGAAAAGTGCAACGGCAATATTACTATTCTCTACAGATTACAATACGATGTAGCAGTATATTTTAATTCTCATTTGCTTTTACAAGAGACAATATTTGACACAAAGTAAAGAAAAGTCTGCATTTTAAATTAAAGATTTATATCTCTACAGATACTGTACAACTTGCTGTAACATCTTTCTCCAGCATCATTTCAGATATCAGAAAGTTGAGAATAATAATCTAATTCTTGCTTGCTCACAGGCTATTGATGCGCAGAAGTATTTTCTTCATACCAGCTCAGTTCAATTTATTGATGTTATGTTTGATGATACAAAATTGGTTTTGTTCGCTGATGGACGCCGTGCAGAACATCAGCTGGTTTTTACATAACATTATAATCAACGCCATGTTTCCGATTACCCGAGTCTGCTTCGAGGGTCAGCCATTAAAAACGCATGTCTACAGAAGTAAAACGACCGAGGGACAAATAGATAACAAATGGAAGTCGTTCAAGTTCATTACGCTCGCCAAATAAGTATAATGATTAATACTGCTTACAATATAACTCACTCCACCCCTGAAAACAAATCGCTACATTTGATAGACAGCATTTATAGTATATTTGTTGCATTTATATTCTATCCATTATATATAATTTATATATTTTTTTTTAATATTTGTTTGCATTATTTCACTACACAATGTTAAGGCAAGCTGATACTCAGTTTTATATAATAGAATTGTGTATTCGAGGCAATGAGAAGTACTCGTAGCAGAAAATAATATAGTGAAGATTTTTAAAAAATCAACAGATCTATACAGACATGACACCGCAAACCGATTGTCATATATGTCCAATTACAAATATTAAGATTCCATGAATTCAGAATGTTATGCTCTCTAGCAAATTAATTAGTCCTAATAAGAACAACGTTGATGCAAATCAACCAATGATTGCGTAAAATAAGAAGCTTATCACAGGAAAGAATTGAGTATTTTTTAAAAGTTGATTTCTAAATATTTTTACATCAGTTTAATGAGTTAAACATTGATAGTAACAATAATAGTGCTTGATTTTCAAGTATTGTCATTGTATATTATTTAAATAGAACTTGTTTAAAGAAATGATTATCTTACGTGATGATTTTTGATTGTCTCTATTCATAGATGAATGGATAGATGGATTTATTCATAGCCATGTACATTATGTAAGTGATGATCGAACAGCAGAAATACAACTCAGTACCAGAGTGTAGATTTGTGCTAATCTTTATAATTCGAATTACAGCCAAGCACTTCATCTCCTTCCTTGGGTAGCCTGCCAGTAGATCGAGTCTGATTGCATTTTTCAACAGTTTGGAAAAGTGAATAATGGGTATATATAATATGGCTGGCTGAACGCGTAATCCCGTTCTACGGGATTTTGAATTTACGCTTATTAATTGGATTTAACTGTGGCAATGCAATAGCATGTAGTATAGAAGAGGTTATAATAGAAATGATATAGCGAATGATTTCCCTTTAACTGAAAGAGCCATTTGCTGACAACTGCTGAAAATGACTGCGTTAGATGTGTACAGAATAGTTTTCGAAGAAAAGGAATTGATTGTTAGTTATCTGCGGGAAATAATTGAATGCCTGCAAAAAAAAAAAAAGAAACCCCAAAAAACAAGTAAGATATTGGAGTGCCTGCAAGATATGATTTTGCCATTTTCGTAATAGTGGCTGTGGTTGCTTTTGTTGTTGTTGTCGTTGTTTTTGTTGTTGTTGTCGTTGTTGCTGTTGTCGTTGTTGTTGTTGTTGTTGTTGTTGTTCCTGCTGCTACTACTGTCATTTACACCCTGACACCGGCCTCACACTATGATTTAGTTACATTGGTGTATGGGTGAGAAGGAAGAAATATCAAGAGGAATATTAATATTATAAATCAGCGACCATTGTCACGTGATGCACTTGTTGAGAGAAGAGTAAGACATCTCAGAAAGAAAGTTCGAGGTGAAAGGAGATACTGAGAGTACATGAGTACATGTCCTTTTATTACCTTCCTTGTTTCAGTCGACAGAATGGTGTCATGCTAGATCGCGGCCTTGAAGACTGTCAGGCGAACCAATCGATTCCCAGTACTTATTCCATCGATCACTATTACCGAACCGCCACCACACGAACACTGGTTATTAAGTGGGGAACAAAACACACAGCCACTCATACACACACACATACATATATACATACATACATACACATTATAGGACGGTTTCCTTTAGTTTCCGTCTATCACATCCTCAAATCCACTCACAATGATTTGGGCGGCCCGGCGGCATAGTAGAAACACTTGCTCAAGGTGCCACGCTAGCGACTAATAATATATGTGTGTATGTGTGAATATGTCGGTAAATGTGTGAGTTTATATATGGACTGAAAATGAAGGTAAACGGTGAAGCTTTCGCATCCATAATCTACGATTTAAACAGGGTTTTGTTAGATAAATTATTTCTAAAAATCTCATGCTATGGTCACGGCTGGAACGCGTTTGATCATATTTTTACTGAATTAAAGCTGACTTGGGGTTAAGCAAGAACAACATAATTTTTAGCTGATCATTTACGAGTCACTAAATAATGGGACGTGAACGACAGAATGGAATCATGGATAACGCCAAACGATGAAATTGACCACTAAAAATAGTCTAAGACAGACAAATTGCATGAAAATCCATTAAGAAATGGACGAAATCTAAACAAGTAATTTTATCACTGCATTATCTGAAGCCAAAGTAAAACTTCCAGAGTACAATTAAACAAATGGTATTGCAATTTTATGCCATACGTAAGTGGATTATAATTGTAAAACACATACATAAAATGTTAATAAAAAAAGTTGTTAATAATGTCTATTCGAATTAACAAAAATAGATAAATATTTTATGCATCAAAACAAAAATCCACTTGATTCTACCAGAGTTCAATGGTGATTTGAGATATTTTTATAAACACTCGGAGAGAACTGGTTCCGTTAGACAAGTATTTATTGACCATATATGAGCGTTGAGGTGAGCTATTGCCACATTAACTTCTGGGAGTCATATGGTAATATATAAAGAACAGCGATAAGTTTTCGGTTAGAATCACATAAAAATTTGAGATAAAAATTGATTTGCTACATTGGTAAATATGATTGCCTTGTATCCGGGATGGTCTAATCAATATTTACCACATGTTTTATCTTAATACATTCATAATCCTGGGGCGTACGACATATATGTTCGGGGATTGATTTGAACTTTAAATGTGAAGAAGCGTAGCGTATTTAATCCAAATTTTTACCTATTTCGACCAATACGTTTGGAGAGTTAAACGAAAATTTGCAAAGAAATTACATATAATTAATTTATCAAAATATTGATTTTTTTGTCCGGCAAGGTCACGATATTGCCAGCTCGCCGCATTAAATGTATCGTAGTATTGGTTTCAAATTTTGGCACAAGGCCAGCAATTTCGATGAAGGGTGTACATCTATTTCATCGTCGCTACTACTCAACTGGTACTTATTTTATCAACCTTTGAAATCAGAACATAAAGACGGACGAAATGCCGCTAAGCGTTTTGTCCGGAGCGCTAACAATTCTGTCAGCGCACTGCGTTATGAATATTTCTTTCAAAGTAAATAAGAAAAAGGAAAAAGAAATTATATAAATGTGTGTGTGTGTGTGTGTGTGTGTGTGTGTGTGTGCGTGTGCGTGTGTGTGTGTGTGTGACAATCTAAGCTGAATCACAAGATATAAATTATGAATGTCGGAGCTTCTATTAAATTTAATGAAAGCGAAACTGGAAGAAACGTTGAATTATTGTATTAATTTAGAAGGAAATACAGGAAAACAAAACCCACCTGAAGCAATGGTAACTGATAGAGTAATACAATAGGAAACCTTAATATAAATCTCAAATAAACAAAATATTAGATACAAAAATTAGGATGAGATGAAATTCATAAAAAGAATTGATGGAGTAGATGAAAGCAAAATGGCGTAGAAGGAAAGGGTTTTCGAAAATAATCAAGACCACTGAAGTTGAATACAATATTTTTAGCATGACAAAATTAGTGATTAACAACCAATTAGAATATAATTACAAAGACGTACATTTTTAAGAATTAGCTGCACAATATCTCAGGGGCCATTATAGAATTTATAATTAAATTAACAAAAGAAGCTGATAAAATACTGGCGGTTATGAAAGAAACGCTGTGAAGGATATTATGGAATAAATTATTAAAAGAGATGTTACTCTACTTGCTCTTGTCAGGATATATGGTGACCTCTATTTGGAGAAATATTAGCACTAACAATCATAAGCAGTTGTGACCACCCTATCACCATGTATTGATATTAACAGGCGATTTAAGAAACATACACCAAAGTTACGAACAAAATAGTAATAATCTAGAGTTGTAGTAGCAAAGCTGTTGCTTTAAAATTCTAAAATAAGACTGCATAATATAATTCTGTGTCTGATTGAATCGGGAATGTCATGGTTGGTATACATGTGATGGAAAGTGACACGAACAGGTCTGACCTTGTGTTAAATATCAACAATATCAACAAACTCTCTAAAATAAAGTAAAATAAATAGAAAGAATCGTCTTGGCAGAATGGTTGGAACATCGGTCTGTAGAACTTGTTATATTTGCTTCTTGAATTCTTGCAGTAGATTCGTTTCACAGTTTAACAAAAAAATAAAAGCCTTATAGAGTCTTGAAGACATTTAGCAGATTCCACTGCAATCGGGATCGGTCTACAGTCTAGGGACGCATTTTATTAACTTTATCCGAGGTCCCTATAAATGGCTATATGTATGCTCTTCCCCACCATTCCCAGTTCCGGAATCCACAAGTTATTTTTTTATTCTCTCTCTGTTTATTTTCTCTTATTCCTTTCTGTTGAAGCGCGTAGGCTCGAAACGTAAAAGACTTTCTCACATTACCGAGCGTCAAACTAATACACCTACTTGTTGTTCATACACCTGTCTTCGCTTTTTGTCTTTCTGTAACTTTCAACTATATATATATATATATATATATATATGTGTGTATGCATGTATGTATGTATGTATGTATACACACACGTGTATATATATATATATATATATACATATATATATATATATATATATATAGATAGATAGATAGGGTGCGTAGGATATTTAGAACATAACATTTTTTTAGTTTTTTCTCCGTTTTTAATTAACTTTATGTAATTTATATTTCTTACAATGATATTAACACACTCTCATTATATTAACACACGGTATTTCTAGTATGGAATGGCAAAAGGAATTCCCACGCTCTGATACCATCAGAACACCCGAATTTATACCAAAAAAGTTCAGCAGACCATTGACGGAAATGCCACAAAATCCATAAGGTCAATTGCAAAAGATCTGCATGTGTCAGAAGAGACAATAAGAAATGTTGTCCACAACGATACTCGGAACAAGTCTTGCATGATGAGGAGAGATAAATTCAATTCAGAAAATGCAAAGGAACACAGTTTGGTCAGATCTAAAAGGTTATTAAACAAAGTTAAAATCCCAGACGATCATAGCATGCTTTGAGAAAAAAACTCTTATCAAGGTCAGACGATTTGACACAGTTATTTTGAGATCCTTCTGAAGTTCCAACAGTCATGCACACAAAATTTCCTGCAAGTGTCATGACTTTTGGAGGTGTCACTAATGACGGACAAGTGTTGCTTCTTCTTTACTTTCTACAAGGTATTAGAGTTAACTCTGCTCGTTACCTTGAAGTCCTGGAAACAGATTCCAAGCTGTGGATAGATAGCGTATGTGATGGAAGTTCGTACGTTTTTTCAGCAAGTCTCTGTGCTATCACACCAGGCTCAAGCAATTCAAGAATTTTCATGACCGCAAAAAAAACCTCTAACATTTGGCCTCCAAACCCATCAGTTCTCAATCCATCGGACTATTATGTGTGTAGCGCTGTTGTCAATCAACACCTCCATAACACGAAAGATTCTTTGAAAGCTGTTATAGTCAAAGTAATTTCAATCAGAAACGATATAATTCGGGCAGGTATACGATTCAGACGTTGCATAAAATCAGTTACTGATGCTGAATGAATGTAGCTCCATTGAATATGATTAAAGAGAAGATAATCCAGTTTATATGTACTAACATTTTCGTTAATACACTCCCATATACAATAATAATAATAAAGGGTAAAATAATTAATTAGTAATTAATAATTAATAATTTTACCAAGTAGTTCGGTATGTTAAAATAACCTTTATCGGTAACCTTATACAAACAATCTATAATTATAAATATAATTATAATTAGGGTTCAGAAAATTGCTTCACCACATACCGAAATTTAGAAATAGCAGTTAAATAGTATTCCTCTACCATAAGATATCTCCCAGACAGCAATACTCTCAACTCCCGTAGGTAAAGAGAAAAAATAACGAAACCACCTGGCTTTGATCAACTACATACGCGTTTCTGGATTAAAAAGATGTAAAGATGTACTCTCTTATTTCCGTCTTCAGTGTTGTATTTTAATCATTAGCACTCTCAAATTTACAATTAAAATTCTACCCTGAAGACAGAAATACGTGAGTAAAAATAAAATTTTACATCTCTTTAAACCAGAAACGCGTATATAGTTGATCAAAACCGGGTGGATTCGTTATTTTTTCTCTTTACACACGTGAATTGAGAGTATTGCTGTTTGGGAGGTATCTTATGGTAGAGGAATAGTATTTAACTGCTATTTCTAAATTTCGGTATGTGGTGAAGCAATTTTACTGAACTCTAATTATAATTATGCTTATAATTATAGAATTTATATATATATATATATATATATATAT
>NC_068983.1:1684039-1686691 GCF_001194135.2 Octopus bimaculoides | reverse complement strand
TATATATATATATATATATATATATATGTTATTCATATGTTGAACATGGACATTACAAAATGCACAATATTGACTCAGGGAGAGTTTGATCCGGTCTTTATACCTTCATTCATTACTCTAGGTAGGTATGCAACGTCTGGTAAAGATCTGCTGGGCAAAAGCAGAGTTCTTAAAGAACAATCTGTCAAAAATCGATATGTTTTCGATTTTATATGAATAAAACTTCCTTCCACGTGTTTATCCAATCCTCCGTTTCTTCATTTTTTTTTGATCAGACAAAGAGTGAGTCGATCTAGTTGATGGACGCCAGCAGGTGTTTTATGCTGTAAACAAATGATACCATTTTTTTAGCTCTGTCCGATAACTCCATCCCTTTGCGAAAATATAACACGACACTAAATTCCCACACAAGGGTAGACTGTATTACAATCAGCTGTACTCTTTCTACACTCTTAACTATGTTGTTCATGACGCATTGTGTTGCCACTCACCCATATAGCTACCAAAGTCGAAGAACCATCAACAAGTGACGTTTCACGTGGTCGCTTGTTCTTCTTGAAATATAAAGACCTGTTGAATTATTTAATACTGGACGCACACTGCCAACAAAAGAGACGGAATTGTCACTTAGAGTACGTCTTTGATCAAAGATCTGCGTCTAAACAACAACAACAACAACAAAAGTAACGCCTCCTTGCATCGATACATTTCATATAAATAACTGGGCAGGGACTTTATCGAAGATTGTTACGAAGAAATGATCTCTTCCATCATTGCAAACTCTAAGCATAATTTGGCTTCCGACGTAATGGATACCATGTAACTATGTAAACTGTTAAAGTGCAAAACTGTACTGTATAGAATAACTTTCCTCTGAAAAGGAAAATTGAAATTATAAACATCTGGAACGGGATTTCGTTGCTCTGAAAATTGTGTGACAAGTATTTAGCTGCTGTATTGTTTAAAATGTCACCATTCAAGGCGAATGAGAAAGCTTCTCGGTGCCTGTAAAAATCTGGTAAAATAGCCGCGAAATCTCCCTAAAGATCACACATACTTACTCTATATATTAAAAACAAACCCGGTAGATCATAGATTCCGCTCCATAGAATCTTGTATTGAGGTAAACATCAAAAGTCATGAAGGCTAATTAATAAAACAGAGGGGTCCCCTCGGTCATTATTTCCCATGCAACTGCACATATATTTAGAAGCTTGAATAGGATAGTTTTCGAGCAATAGCAAACGGTTGTGTAGGCAGCAGGCATGCCTGTTCTCCTGGCATCTATATTTATACTAGAGAAAGACCATAGACACGACTGATACAACTTAGCACCGGTGTCGTAGAAAATATTGCTCTCAGGCCTCAAAGAAACGGAAAAGGGTTTGTAAACCATCTCGCCCTACTCGACAATACTTCCGTCAAGTCAGTTTCATGAATTAATATTTGTTATCGAAAGCTAAATGTTGAAAGCTAAAAATAGAGTCTCAGATTTGAACTCAGGACGCAGAGTCGGTACTGGAATTACCACGTAACATTTCATCTAACACCCAATTACTTCTGCCAATTCGAGAACATAATATTCAGTTACCACTATATTAAACATGATGCTTTCTCATTTCTGTTATACTATCTAAGAGTACGAATTTGCTTTCCAAGGTTCTTGATATGAAATCGTGTATTGAAACAGATATTTTTATATTGCGGGATGGTCATTTTTTTCTTGCCAAATAAACATACGCACTATATATTCGTTCCTCACTTCTTTATTATTGTTCTTATTTTATGTCCATTGTCGGGACAATAATAAAGAAGTGAAGGACGAATATATAGTGCATGTGCTTATCTGGCAAGAAAAAGAAAGTGACCATCCCGAAATGTAATAATGTCTATGAGTGTTTCTTCCTAAAATTATTGATGTTTATTCCTCTGCAACAGCCATCTGCACTATAATGGTGATGATACGATTCAGTATCCCGATCTCTGAACTGAAAGTTAAGTTCAACACTATAAAAGATACCTCTTAATGAACTCCAACACACAGATTTGGTGGAGGAAACGGAGACTGGAGAAAGTATTCGAATATATAAATAAATCGGGAATAGGTTCGCTACGAAGAATAATGGTAAGTCGAAAAAATAGTTTTGCATTCCTGCACACAGAAATACAAGTAAGAGCCTTATAAACATCTAAGTGTGTGTTACGAACTTAATGTGAATAACCACTATCAATAAATACACAAATAGAATACATGGGGGAAATGGACAAACAGTTCGCAGATCTAACACATAGCATAATATTTGCAGTCGTAAAAAAAGTCGATGAAGTCAGAGAAGAAATGTGACAGAGATTATTTCGAGTAGAAGGCGAGAAAGAACATCTGATGGGAGTTAAACGTAAGTATGGCAACTTTCTAAAAATAAAGTAGACAAATTCAACAGAAAACCGCTTTATATTTAGATTTTAATAAATAACGGAATATCTGAAGTTTTAATGCATATAAAGTAGACAATATGATGGTATGTATATTAAAATAATAAATAAAACGAAAGTGGTGTACATTCAGTAGCATCCAAATATCAAGCATTTTGTATTTGGCTTTTAATAGTGACCTTTCCAAGTCGCATGATAAGCTGCTTATGTACTATGGCG
>NC_068983.1:1675738-1679029 GCF_001194135.2 Octopus bimaculoides | reverse complement strand
CATACATACATACATACATACATACATACATATATATATATATATATATATATATATATATATTTACCATATATGACAATGACAGTCAGACATTCCCTGTATAGAATACGCTTAGTAGTGCTCAAGAGATTTAAACTTGAGCGGGTTTAAACGTAAATGTAGAGATAAGCAATTTAGACAGATCAACATATCAGTAATATGAATTACATGTAATACAAAAATGTATATATGTTAACATACAAACATTTCCGAGTTATACACAATACAAATGATATAGGGAATTAAAGGGATTAAAGAAACGTATAACTGACCCAACATCTGTTTCTATGGGCTCGGTGATCAATAATAATGTTTGTAGATTGCTTCCATTATAGGATGAGTACAGCTTCAGTCTTCAGGCAAGAGATCTTGCATTTGAGTTGTTGAAGGAAATGTTCAATACATGATATTATTTGCGACACAAAATAAGCATTGCTCGCTTATCTGCATGACACAGCCTACCGTTTATGCGTGTTTGCAGGCACAGGTGCGCAGACGCACACACACACACACACACACACACACACACACACACACACACACACACACACACACACACACAAGTAGACACATACACCCGCGTACAGACATATACACACACGTGACACACGCGCGCAGATATATACACACAAAATACACACACGCGCACACTGATGTGTATATATATATATATGTATATACATCTATATTTTCAAAGATGAGAGAAACATGTAAGAAGACATACTTATGTGTGAGTGTCCATATACATGTGTGTATCTGTGTGTGTGTGTACGTGCGTATATAAATATGTGTGTCTGTATATCTATATACATACATATATATCTATATATATATACATATATGTATAAATATATATGTATGTATGTATGTAAACATACAGCATGCGATGGGTAAAATGTCGCCATAGTATAGTTTTAATTCCGCGCGTGTTCTTTGTTTGTGTTTTATTTTGTCGACGACAGAGCATAGTCGTGTCAGTTGGGCACCGTCTGTGAGAAACATATCACCATGACGCAACTAACTCTGCCAAAAATTTGAAAACAACATGCCTTACTGCTTGGCATTCGCAACGGAAGCTCCCTTGCGAATATTTCAGAGAGTTTGCGTGTCAATGGGATGACAGTGAAATCTGAAGAAATGTACGGAGAAATATAAATATCAAACATCCAGGCAACATCATGGTGTTTGAAGTGATCACTAGTGATGGCGACGTTATGCCTCCATTCATCTTCCCACACACCCTCACACTCAACACGGAGGCCTACATCAAGTGCCTGGAGGAGGGAGTGCTGCCCTGGGTCAAGTGGGTGGCTGCTGGAAGAACCTGTATCTGGTAAAAGGACTTTGCACCTTACCAAACAAGCAGGAGAACCCAGTCATGGCTGTCACACAATTTCTTCGACCACATCACCTCTAACATCTGGGTACCTTACTCCCAACACTGACCCCCCCACCCTGATTATCATGTGTGGGGTGCAGGTGAGCAAGAGACCAACAAAAGTCCTTGTAACATCAAAGATGAACTGAAGGCAAGGGTTATGGCAGCGTTCACCTACTTAAACAGTCCAGAAGAGTTGCAGGATATTCCGAAGTCGTCCGGAGGCCGGGACTGAAGCCAATGGCCATTTTATTAAATAAATTTATTCTTTAGTATTTCAAGATATTTTTATGTAATTTTGGTAAATATAACTGTTAAAATGAGATGTCAGTGTTATTTTCATTTTTGCGTAATTTAGACGACAGTTTATTGACTACACTCTGTACACACACACACACACATATAGAGAGGGAGAGAGAGTGAGGGGACAGAAATAAAGAGATTGAAATTAAGGGTAGAGAAGGAGGAACGTTACAAAAAGAGTTATGCGTTTTTATATGAGAAATAGATCCCAGATTGTACGAGTTTTGATATACAAAATTCGTGCAATTAACAGTATGTTATGGATCTCGACTGCTTTATAAATCAAGTTCATAGTTCTTACTGAATCTTCCTATTCTGTTCAGTGATCCTATAACAGTAACAGTGTAAAATGGTCCCCCTTTTTAACGTGTGATAAACTTCACAAGGACTTCCATTTTTCTTCGCTTTCAAATCTTTTCTAAGCGTATTTATATACGCAACAGCACAACTCAGTGGCTTGATTCTATATCACACACACACACACACACACACACACACACACATATACATACACACACACACACACACACACACACACACACACACACACACACACACACACACACACACACACAAAATACACACACTTATCGTTGCATCTCAGATGTGACCTTTCGTATACTCGTCACAATGCAATTAATGAAATTATTTTACCATGTCAACTCTGTTCTGAAATAGCCTTGTGTTGATCCGAAAGTATCGCCATGAGGTCAAGCTTTAAGGGTTACAGCTTCTCCAATCAGTTCACTTCATGTTTGAACTATGAGTCTGCTTTTGTGAGGGAAACTGCAAACTAAATTCGGCATCAGCGGTGCAAAGAAAATAACACGAAGCATCTAATTTGGAAACTTTGCAGAATGAGATGGACTTGCTATTTCATTCGAAAAGAAGATGAAAAATTTGCAAAACAACTGTCCTATAGGTGGCTATATTCTTGGAAATGTGACGCTCACATTAATCACATTGTGATTAAGATCGAAAATCTCAATAAGTGTACCATTTGTGTGAACGGCTGGATGGGAAATATATTAATAGAGTATCAATCGTGGGAAATATTTACCAAATGTCTTCAATCGTTTTGTTAACAATCGTATTAAACGGATAAAAATTAGAAGTAAATCAAATACAAAAGAAATATCTTGTCAAACATTCATCTTGTACCGGATTTATTTTTGTACACTTCGACTTGTTAACGACAGAAAGTGGAAATTACCTTATAACCAGCACATAAAAGTGCATGTGTTCTTTTTCATGTTATACGCTTTGTGTATCGACTGGTGATCGGGACAGACATATGTCTATAAGAATTAGCAAATGTCATGATTCAGCATAATTTCAATGAACACAGTGGACAAATGTGTGTGTGTCTGTGTGTGTGTGTGTGTGTGTGTGTGTGTGTGTGTGTGTGTGTGTGTGTGTGTGCGTTTGTGTGAGTTGGTGTATCTATGTGTGTTCGTGTTCAGGTGTGTTTGTGCATGAGTATGTTTCTTTGGCTGTATGTGTTTGTATATATGTGTGGATTGGTGTGGAGGGTGGGGGGGGCGGAAATTTTCTAGTAAGATTTACAAAAA
>NC_068983.1:1673049-1675728 GCF_001194135.2 Octopus bimaculoides | reverse complement strand
TGGCTGTATGTGTTTGTATATATGTGTGGATTGGTGTGGAGGGTGGGGGGGGCGGAAATTTTCTAGTAAGATTTACAAAAACGCCATTAGCAAAAAACCTATCTTCATTTTTCATCGTATTTTTATGTAATGCCTATAATGGCAGAATCATGTTCTCCTTGCATGTGTATATATATATATATATATATATATATATATATAAATATATATATGTAAATGTATGTATGTATGTATGTTTGTGTATAATAGAATATAATATATGCTTTGTTTTCTTTCAAGTTACACATTGAAAAATAATTTAACATTAAACAGAGGATTACTCAATAACTTTTTGTAGAGTATTTGACGGAGAGAAGTAAACCGAAATTTCGAAGTAGCTACTAATATATATCTTCTAAGCACACACACACATATATACATACATAATAAATTCTCTTATAATCCATCTTCCCTGTTTCATTTGCAAAACTCTCCGACGAACGGGAGCGTGAAACTCTGAGTAACAGTTTTTGTGATATTTCAGCTAATTTTTAATAAAGCATATAAATATATTCTGCTTGTGTTTGGGGTTAGTCATTCTCTCTTAGTGCCTTATTATTTAACACACTCATCGGTAAATTTTCCACTCATTTACTTATTTACTTTTCCTATTATTTGGTTGCAACTTTTTCGATAGTCGTTGACTATGTGCGTTATCCGAGCTTTGTTGTTTGTGTTTGTTTGTGCGCATGTGTGTAGGTCAGTGTGTGTGCTCATGTATGTATGAATGTATCTTCCAAAAACCAAATCCAAATACGAAGTACACGCACACACACACACACACACACACACACACACACACACACACACACACACACAGACACACACACACATATATATAAAGGTATGTATATATGAGCATGGATATGTATGAATAATGACAGAAAAGATGCGTCGTATAGACGATGTATAGCTGAGCTGTGATACACCGTCGTTAATTCCGATGCTTCTTCAAAACTATTTTCTTATATTTCCGGTGTAAGCGATTACTTCTCTTGCATCTATATTTACATCACGTTCTCAGCACTCATCTTAAAATATACTTTATTTTCTTAACAACAACATTATAAAATTATATTGCTTTTAGTTCTGCACGATATTACTCTAATATACTTTATGTTCTTTACAACCTTTCTGGATATAATAACTCTGTACCACTTACACTAAATGGAGTCGCCATTTTTCTGTGTTACGTAAATGTTGCATACTGTAGCATCAAACGCTGTGTATGTGGTTTTAGGCGACCGCTAGCAAACAATACAAACAAGCAATTATGGGAAATAAATACTTATATACTTTTATGTAAGACGCAACATTTGTTATTAAAATTATATAAGTTATATATATTTCTTGTTTGTTATTTTACTGTTATAAGCTTAGTTTTATTTGATTGTATTCCCTGCACGACTTACACATTCACTTATTCTATTGAGCTCTGTATGGTGACTAATTTTGTACAGTTGTATGGATTCCAACGGCCTAAATTTCCCTAACTAAATCCCTAACAATCATAAAGCATTTTAATCGAGATACAGCGATGCTAAAATCACCAATGAACACACACACACACAATCACACATATATATGAGGCCCATGAGTGGCTGTGTGGTAAATAGCTTGCTTACGCGCATGCGTTAGTTTTACTTCTGCTCTGATGTTGTTAAGATATTCCTTTGCAGCGGTCTTGAATTGAAGAACTGTGAAGGCGCAACTGTAAGGTAAGACATTTGTTTCGGTGGGGGATTCAGTGGGGGTTTGTTGTTTGTTGTCCACTTTTTGCAAACAAGAAATCCTTACTGATTTCCTGGCATTTGTTTGCCTATAGTCGCGCCGCTTCATTTAATTGCGAGAATTGTGTTGATTCGGGAGCGTATCCTGCCTCCAAAAATTGTGAAAAAATTATCTGAATTTTTACTGTGGTGTTTTCTTCTTAAAGCTCTGTTTCAGCTGCTGTGTCCCTGTTCACTTTTGGAGTACCTGTGGAGTATCTTATCGCCAGGAGTACCGGGTGGCCGGAGTTGTGTGTTGCTTTGTTTTGAACTGTCTTCTTTGCTTTTTTTTTCTTCTTTGTTTTTCTGTTCTTCTTTGTCTTCCTTCGAACTGTTTTTTAACTTTGTTTAGACTTTTGTTGTTATTTCTGGACATTTTCTTCAAAGCATGGCAGAGAAATTGAACACTGCGTTGGAGTGGGAAATCATCCCACCCAAGCAATGGGTAAAAATCTTAGATGAAAAACGGTGGTTTTGAGGACTTATGCTAAGTTACTCGACACCATCGCGGTCTTTCTTAAGACAGAAATGGAAAAAGATTTGGTGGGACATCTGCCAATTATTTAGTTTATTTCCAGGGGTGTTAGATATGCAACGGTGTGGTTGTTATTTGACACCCCTGAATTGGCTCGCAAATTTGCGAGCTAGCCCTTAGAAGGGCAAAAGATTCTGTTTCTTTCCACGTATTGTGGGAAGAAATTAACAAGAGCTTGGGTCTGTGGGCTGCCACCGGGCTGTGTGTGGCAGCGGGCCCAAGCTTTTAAATGTGAAATTGTCGGCGACCGACTGGAGTCTTCTACTCTAGCCTCGGGCCGACCAAATCCTGGTGAGTGGATTTCGTAGACGAAAACTGAAAGTAGCCTGCCGTATA
>NC_068983.1:1664754-1671454 GCF_001194135.2 Octopus bimaculoides | reverse complement strand
CTGAATGTTATGACGGAAAAATCGGATCTTGTGAATTTTCTGAAAGTCTTCTCTCTACCCCACCAGGTTCTTTGGCGCAACTTTTTTTTTTGTTATATTCGTTTTCTACATAGTTGTTAACACCCAGCAGGCTGTTTTTTTTTTTTAACAGGTGAATATCTTTATATTAACCTAGTAATTACCAATGACGGCCCCTTAAAGCACCCCATCCGAACATGGGATATAGGGACACAGTTTTCAAGAACCCCAACCATAAATCACAACAACAGGAGACATCTGCATAACAGCTTCCGTCGCAATCACCCCAATCAGTTTTTAGACCCAGTACGCAAACACAGGGATGCGAGATAGCACCAGACAGGAGAAGCTAAATGTGATAAAAATTATCAATCTAACTCACAAAGAACTAACATCAAACCAAATCAACTTACTCTCCAAGGGGCTCAAATTTACACCCTCCACCAACGCCCCAACTGCAACAAAATGAAAGAAGACATCGCGGAATTCTGTACAAAATTACGACTCGCCGAGGAATTATTCGACAAATACAACGAGGACGAATCGTTAGTGCGAAATAGAAGTAAGTATACCCTTTCAAAATATAAGAACAAAATTCTTGACCATTTCTGTGAATACATCACAAATTACCCATATCAACATATACACAAGCAAAAACACAAGCCAAACTTCAGCCAAAAAAATAGGGTGATCTGAACAAATTAAAGGATGATAAAAGAAATAGAGTCTGATAAAGGGAATGCAGTTGTCTTACTGGACACGGTATACTGTATAACTCTGGTACTCTCCATATTAGAAGGCACAAAACATTATGAAAAAGTCCGACACTACAATCAACAGCAAATAACGAGAAACCCAAAATCTATGTTAAACCTATACAAAAAAGGGCTCGCCGACATGGAATACGATTAAATGACTAAATTCAAAAGGAAATTCAGTCGATTCTACGGTATTCCAAAGATACACAAAAGCCAGAGAATAAGTAACGCATACAGGAGAACCACATACACAATAAACAAGGTTCCTACTCCGAATGACCTCAAAGTAAGACCTATAATAGCAGGTCCCGCATGCGAAACGCACCGCCTCAGTAACTTTTTAGATACACTCTTAAAACCATTCCTCAAGCATAACAAAATTTACGCAAGGGACGATCTGGATAGGTATGTTCAATCACCTTCCTAAAACAATGAATAAAACCCCTTACTAGTATCCTTTGAGGTCGTCAACCTCTATTCCAATATCCCCCACAGCTTAGGAATAGAGGCAAATTGAATTCTGGCTAGAGAATTACTCCAATGAACTTCCACATCGCATCAAGAAAGAAGTCGTAATAGACGGGTTAAAATTCATATTGGAGAATTAACTGCTTTGTCTTCAAAGACAACTTCGATTGACTAAAGTCCGGGTCTGCGATGGGTATGAGAATGCCCCCCCCTCCTTTGCTAACCTAGTCATAGGATATCAAGAAATCGGTCTTTATCGTAAGGTACTAGAAAAATACGGCAACCCATTCTCCCTCTACATAGAAAAAAACTGGAAGAGGCATCTGGATGACTGCTTAATTCTTTGGCATGAAAGTATAGAGAGACTTAAAGAATTTCGAGCACTTATAAATGGACTTGACGCAAACATTCAATTAACGATGGAATGTAACCATCAACAACTTCCATTCCTTGATATATTCATGAAGAAAATCAACAGCAAAATAGAAACAGATACATACTATAAACCCACGGACTCCAAGCAACATCCACCGTTCAACTTATGCCAGCCTAGAAGGAATATCCCCTTCAACCTAGCAAAAAGGATTTGCACTATAGTTCCTAATACAAACACTAGGGACTCACAACTACATGAACTAAAGGATACACTCATCACCGGGAACTATCCACCATCACTAATTGATATAGGCTTTCAACACTTCAACATCCACGAACTCAGACATCCCAGACTAAGGAAGCATTTACAACCAAAAGCCCGACTGTATTTCTCCACACACAACCCCCTTAACAATGAAGCCTTCGACATCATCCTCCAGAACTTTCCTCTACTAAAAACGTTCCACAGAATGAATTTAATCCTACAAAAACGCACACTATCATATAGGATATTCCGGTTGCGTACTCAGACAAAACCAACTGAGTATTTAGCGCCTAGGGGCTACTCCGAAGCATGCGTTATGTTGTATTTCACGTTGTTGGTTTATTCTAGGGTGCCCGACAAGTCGTAAATTCCTTTGGTGTATTAAAATCAAATGAATAATAACAGACACTGGAAAATTGTCACCTCACTTCAGGTGTTTCTTACGCATCTTTTTAACAAAAGAATGAGAACACTACTCCATTCCAAAAAACCAAAATCATCAGACGAAACGTAATTTTACAAACAAAAGCATATTCCAAGAATACAGCAGGAACGTGGCTGAAGTCTGTCGCATGCACACAGACACATACAAGCTCATCTAAATAGCAACAAAGGAGATGTAAACTGCAATGTAAAGCACCAATTACGGCCAAATTGTAATAGTAGAAATGCTTATGATATAGCTAACTCGGTAACAATGTATGAAAATGAAGTCAGAACTGCTATGTATATACAAATAAGAATGATAAATGCTCAGGCAGAGAAAAATCAAAGTGTCAATTAATGAACCTCTGTATGAGTACAAATCATAACTATAAATGTACCGTTCACCTAAGTGAGTGGGGGCGTCATGTTGCTAGATTCAAGAAAATCAATAAGAGACATTCAACATCTTTCGCCGATTTTGTATGGCGACTGAAGGAAGACAAAATTAAGTACAACATAACTTGGTCCATAGTAACGCCCGCGAAAACATACAATATAGTTTCCAGGAGATGATGATTCTGCCCCAAGGAATCCCTGTCTATTCTGTGGACTAATGAGAAGTGATCATTAATAGAATCTCTGAAAGATTCGCAAGATGCCTGCACGCACATAAATGTACTTTCGCACAATGCAGTGGGAATGAATTTGAATAACTGTTAGAATTTATTTGACAGTATGGATGAATTAAGTTTAGTTTTAACCTCCCCATTCTTATGAACACAAAGTAGCGACTTGAGACGCTTTGTGATTGTGAGTGCACGAAACCACACGGGTACGTATCTTTACATTTCGCGGACGCTTCTTTGAGAGAGTGTGCACTCGACACGCAACTTGCATGGGGGTGTTTTATACATCCATATTTGTTAACGGTTATTTTAAATACTTTTCTCCCTGTATTCCGTGTTCGTTTCTTTATTGCATCTGTGACTTTATTTTTGATCTTCTTTGTAAATGAAAATATTTCCCTCGTTTTACTGCTTTCCTTTCTACGAAATGAGAAGATTCATTGCAGAACTGATATTTTAACGAGTTGTACCTATTTATCACCCGATGAGACGCTTCTGCACTGCTGGATGCTCCTGAACCAGTTGTTGAGTGTCCCACCCGCGAGGTATCGATGCTAAATGTATCGAAACAATTGTCGTGATTAATAATAAATTCTCGTATATTCCATTTTCCGTCTTTCCTTTACCATATATGTATACATACATACACACACAGGGACATATATTTATATATATATATTTATATATATATATATATATAATGGAACTGCAACTATAACATCTTATCTTACACATATTTTTATTTTTACTCTTATTCTATTTCCCTTTATACTTCTTATTTCCATCCTTTTTCTAAACAGCCCCTTATAACTCTACTATTTCCCTCTATTTAACCATCTCACGTTGTCTCTGATGTAGGGACATCCCTAATATCCCAGAAACTGCTGTAAAACTAACTTTCTCTTTATAAATGTCCTGAAAATTCCACACAGCTTTGGCTTTGTTGTCTCATTTTATTTAACACACACACACACACACACACACACACACATATATATATGTATATATATATATATATATATTGAAATTTCAGTTCAAAGATATTCCTTATTTCATGGCTACGCAGAAGATATTTCCCTCAACTGAAATTGAAAGCGGCTCCAATGACTGCCAAAAGAACTGCTTCACCTCATAGCATTAGCGACGTCTTTTTAATCTTCCTTCATTCATATTCATAACATCTTTATACCAACTGTAAAGATAATACAATTATTTGTGAAGTTGGGCAGTCATTGGACTTTTTCGATACTGTGTACATTGATTCTGTTTGGAAAATTGTGATGTTCAGTATTTTTTACACTTTTTTTTTCTTTCTTTATATTATTCAGTCTACAAATATCTTTTGCTTTTGCATTGCCAGATTTTTATTTCTTTTTCTAGCATTATCTAATGGAGTCTCATTTAGAAGTTGTTCTCCGTTAATGTCAGATATGAAGTTATTTAGTTCGTGTTGCTGCAACAAATATACATCCCCAGAACCTTCTAAATGCAAAAGTACTTAATGATATTTCAAATAGAAACGAACATGAGGTAAACTATCCCTCATAGGCTATTGTGCTTTACATGCAATAATGGAGAAGTTGAAATCAAGGTTGATTGTCGCATTGTGTAATGACGGAAAACAACTTTTCAAATATCAAAAGCCTTATCCCAACAACATTCTCGTCGATCTTCCTTTTCTCACTTTCTTTTCGTGTTTTTTCGAAATTCTTCTCTATCAATAGCAAACACTTCAACTTTAACTCTGTATCGACAGTGATATTCAACTTATAGAAATAGATAGCAATTATGTGAGTCTTGAGCAAGAAAGACAACCTAAGTCAATTATCGAACTAAACTAACGATTATCGTGAAAGATAACAGAAAACATCATTTTTGTTCTCAGGCAGACACGGACGGTAGAAGACTTATCAAAATGTTTCCAGTTCTTTCACAATAGTTGAAGCATCGGGTACAATTTTTGGCGGATTTATGCTTTTGAGTTCGTGCTTTGAGTTCAAATACCGTGGAGATTACCCTTGTTTTCCAGTCTTCCGGGGTCGATAAATAAAATATCATTTAAAGGTATAGATTGATGACGGAACTTTTCAAAGTGTCACAGACAATAACCTGGAGTGACTGACCTTCGTCTTTTGTTTTGAATTCGAACTTGAGCACTGAGGAAAAGCTTCTAGTTGGACCCGACAAACATCGATACAGGCGTCTCTTTGCATTGTAGAAGCAAGCCTTGGTCTCAACACTGTTGTTGCCATAAAAGGAAGGGGTTTGGTGACAATGTTAAGGACAAGGCATTTGTCAGCAGATGAATGTATCAACAGTGATTACTGGCAGACAAACAGACAATTCAGTGATGTTATCAAATATCCCATACATTTGGCAGTGGTTCACGACAGATGGAGCTTCTAGCAAAATAATGGGGAATGTTGGCGTCTTATCTTATTTTGCTTCCTTCTTTATCACATTTAGAGTCGGATATATTCAGATTGAGCAGTGACTGGAGTGAGAGTACTGATTAATCATTTTGTAAAACACAGACTCTTTCTAAATTTCAAAGTATTTTCTAATCTTTATAAGAACCGCTAATTTAATGCAGTCCAAGAATTTAATATAGGCATTTCATATCCTGAAGTTTTAAAAAAATCGCATTAAAAGAAAGATTTTCAAAGCCAATATTGTCGCTTCAGCTGAATAAAACAATATTTTACTGATTGATTAAATTGCAATGCACCTCATTCGGAAATGTGTGATTAGAATTTAGAAATTGCCCAACAGATGTGTTAGGATTATTATGTAAATGAATTAAATTTTCACGTGGTAATTCTGAAAGGAAGTTATTTCTTCAGATGAACAAATAAACAATATTAATTCAAACAGATTGAGCTGTAACGCTTTAATTTACTAGCAACTTCTGCAGAAAATAACAGTTGCACTCTCACAAGATGTCAAAAGATGTAAAACAAATTTTATTGAAGTGTCAAATTTGAACCAATGCTTCCATTGTAAGAAGTTAATTAATACACATACATGCACTTTAGAATGTCGCTTCAAAATATTACCAATTATAAGATTTTTTCCTTAAGGACATGAAATGAATTCAAATATAGTTCTACAGAGATTATTTTAAACAGTTCGGCGTTAAATCCGAATATGCTTCACTTACCAAATCCTTGCGAGTGATTTCCCTAAAACATTTCTTTCACAATCCTTTAAAAATTTTATTCTATTCTTTGCATTTCGTCATCAAACAAAACAAAGTGAGCATTTATCCCCCTGACGTAAAACAAAAAATCAATATATTTCACCTTCGGAATGCTTAACATTAGGTACGAAAATTATATATTAAATGGTGATACACACAGCCGCGCACATATATTCATTTATATTCCTCAGAAATTACAAAGTGAATTAACGGACGAGAATTCCGTGAAGACCATTTGTCAGTCAAACGAATTAATTAATGCTTTGAACGAAACTTTCGGCCTTTGAATCCCTTTACTATGTCTGCCGATTAAAACTATACCTATTTGTATAATGAAATCTCTCTCTCCCTCTCTCTCTCACTTTCACGCTCTTTCTCTCTCACTCTGCGTACACACTCACACACACACACACACACACACACACACATATATATATATATATATATATATATATATATATATACACATACATATATACATACGCATACACACATACATATATATATACATACATACATACACATACATATACATACATACATATATCAGTTAAACACATTTGAA
>NC_068983.1:1657877-1664596 GCF_001194135.2 Octopus bimaculoides | reverse complement strand
ATATATATATATATCAGTTGAATAAAGTTAGGAATAAAGTTCACGTTTTTTATTATGGTATTTTAAGAAAATCTGCGCTTTTTATTATGGTATTTTAGTAAAATCTGTACTCACCAGATTTCAGATGCGTTTAACTGACATACACATAGATAGATAGATAGATAGATAGATAGATAGATAGATAGATAGATAGATAGATAGTATGTGTATATGGTGAGAATTTAAAAAAAACAAGACGAAGACGGGTGAGTAAACAACAAACACATGTATTAGTTTAACGCTCGGGAAGTTAGAAATTCTTATACATCTCGAGCCTACGCTGTTCTACAGAAAGGAACACAGAAGTAAACAGGGAGAGAAAACAGAAAAAAGCTTTAGTGGATAGTGATCAATCATAGCGAATGCCGGACAGAGGGGTCACACAGGAGAGCTAGGAAGAAGGGGAGATAATAAAGAGGTCGTGATCCCAAAACGAAGGTGCGCGTGCATGTGTATGTGAAAGAGTGTATGTGCGCGTAGAAGGAGGCTGGTAACCTTGACGTGTGCATGTGTAGGTGTGTGGATGATGGTGTGAGTGCTGGGAAGTGGTCAGTGCTAGTGTGTGCGGGGCGGTGTGATGTATGCAAGTATTTCATAATATACATTTATATGTATGAACATATGTATGTGCGTGTATGTGTGTGTGTGTGTGTGTGTGTGTGTGTGTGTGTGTGTGTGTGTGTGTGTGTGTGTGTGTGTGTGTGTGTGTGTGTGTGTGTGTGTGTGTGCGTGCGTGTGTGTGTGTGGTGATTGATCCGTCTCCACAGATGATTACTGTCTCGCTGTGCTTCCTCGATGGCAATGGCATTTCTGACATACCGATTATGTCCTCTCATATAATCATTGCGTCCCTCTTCTTACCTCTATGGTGTGAAGCATAGGGGACAGGCGAAAGTAACACCGGATCGATCGGATCCCAGTGAGCCCCTATATGTTTCCCCAGATTCGAAATCGACGAGCAAGCCCTTTCTCACACTACACACATCGAATATAGGCGGATGAACATTCCATACAGTTGATAATTCATGGGACTTCAGATGGTTGAGATACGCATCCATGGAAAGGATGCGTATCTCAACACGGTCACACGTTTCACAAATATCCAAGACTATGTCCTCATTGAGGTTCTGCTCACAGCCCCTCTGAAGCCAACGCTTTAGGCTTTTGTGTTCAGAAATAACTATACAATTATATATGTACACACGTATATATCACTCTCTTTCTCTCTCTCTCTTTCTCTATCTATCTATCTATCTATCTGTATGTCCGTCTGTCTGTTTATCTGCCTGTCTGTCTCCTACTTATCTATCTATCTATCTATCTATCTACCTATCTATCTATCTATCTATCTATCTCTAGTTCTTTACATATCAGTGTGTGCATGCTTCTACAAATGGGTTTAACATTTTGGTTACTTCCTGACATTTAGAAGAAAAGGAGAGCATGCAATATTAATTTCTACGAAAGGCATGAGTGAGGGTCTGCTCGATTAAATGTACGGTTTATATGACTGGTACATTAATGTATCAACAACGAAAGGACAGAAATCTAACATAATTTTGGTGGTGGTTGAATAAATAATTAAAATATATTAAGTGAATACTGCAAAGCATTATGTCAACGTTCTTTTGTTTCTGGTCAACCCCACTTTTATATTTCCATGTTTTAAATGTCATCAATAACACACAACTGGATGTTGAACACAGCAACAACGTCTTGTCCTTTCGAACTGACAATTATTCCAAGATAATTTTTCGTTAAGCTACAGCATGTATTCCTAAAAACAGGAAAATCATATTGGAAAATTTAATTCCTGACACAATATGTGAGAAAGTAAATCTGGGCAAGCGCGAAAATATCGACTCGTAAATAGACAGGAGGTGACGTAGAAAGTCAGGGCGTTAACTCCGCCCATTATTCACGATCAAATGCAGGAAGAAAACGCCATAGATATAAAATACACACACATAAACACACACGCACACACATAAACACACACACACAGGCAGACAAGAGATAAGGTAAACATTTCGTAAATGGCGTAGCACAAGATCTAACATTGTAACTCTATTAGTCTTATAGATGTCTCCAGTTACAACTGTGAACTTGCTACACATTTTAAATGTAGCAAAATGACGAATTGAAGATATAGGTTTTATGGATGTCTTTGATATACTAAAATAGCAGCTAAATGACTCTCAAATCACATGCTACTATATTTAAAAGGGAAAGATATGTTCAATAATATAATGCAAGATAATATTTAAAAAGTTGGGCCATTCGGACTGGAAATTCTAGGACAGACATAATTGATCACTCAACAGCAACAGCAACAATATCATCCACTTAAACACTACAAGAATGACACCAACGAATCCAAGTGAAATATTAAAAAGAAAAACTAGAACACCACAGAAATACAGAAGGAGAAGGACGCCACTGAATTCTGACACTAAATACAAATGGCTCAAATAAACAGTTTAATGCAATTAAATATTTGATTACAGAAAATGTCTGTTAGTCAAACAGTATAGCTATAATTACAATACTAAATAAATCTACACTGAACTCACGAGTCACTTACACAGAATAAAACCAACCATCAAGAAAATATTGTAGCATTCAAAACCTGGATATTTGAAACCATTTTATAAAATGAAACTGATGACAGCTCATCACCATTTCTACTTTGTAAACCAACAAAGCAGCCATCAATCTGCCACTAGACTTGTGGAAATAGCAACCAAATATACCTGAAACTAAACTCTATCCTCTGAAGTAATGAATATATTCGATAATATAGTTTGTCTATTTTAGAAAACAAAAGACGGGATGATAGTTTCAATGCATTGTGTTCATATTTATGTCCGACCCAGCTGACACGAGCTAAGACATTTTGATTATAAAGTGACACTGCAAATCTAAACTCCAAACAGTGGGGTTGATCGTCGTCGACGTCAGGGAATACTCAATCTTGTAATACCTACTAATTCACGACAAATCTCAAGTCAAACAATAGAACACAGAGACCACACATGGGACAATGTTGCTGCACTTAATGACAGCCGGGTCACTAACCACAGAGAGATTACATGACATGCAATCATTCACCAATATATATCGACCCTTGGTTCACAGACTTGTCGTCTCATTTCTCGATATTTTACAAATTTTATTGTTGTAAGTGATCTCTTTTTGTCAGAGGACTGGTATTGAACCAACACAGCCCATGGTAGCAGCGGTGGCTAGTTTTCGTTGCCCTCTTCTTTCACCGATATTTGGTATTTCCCACACTCGCCACTAACCACTCTGCCAAATCCTTTCTCCCCGTATCATCTGTCGTCTAGAAATCCCTTTCTGGACGTTATAAAAGCAGGCGTTAACGTCCAACTTCTCAATAGAAGCGCTAACAGTATCTAATGCAACGACCTTGCAGGCTTCCGAACGCCATGGATGATGACTTTTCCTCAATGCCAAAAGAACAGGAAAATAAGGTTTGAGAGTGTATGCATTTATACGAATATTGAACACCATCACGGTATACGTATACATATCAGAAATGCTCTATAAGCGACTACCTCACCACACAGACATTCACTCACAAAAACTCACGTGAATCTCATATGTTACAAAATAGAAATGACGCACAGCTACATTTCACTTTACGTCACAATCAACTTCCTTTGTCTCCTAAACATTGTAGACATCCACACCAATATATCTACATCTCTATACCAAATATGATTTGCACTTCAGAAATCTAGCTTCTTCAACCAACCACAATACTGAAAGCAGTTTCAAAACTAAACCAGGTCGCTCGTAATCAGCACGGAATTTTTTTTGTAATTAATAAATACAACAAAAACAGGATCATTTACTTCCACACTGATTGCTGGAACAAACTATATCAAAGGGGATTGGTAGGGAGGATGGCATTAAAAATCACGTTAAAAAGGTTGTAGATTGCAGGGAAATGTAGGTGGATAAAACATCTCAGAAGCTTGACGACATCCTGGGAATAGGGAATGAATATGGTATTAAATGCTGGGACTGGGGATGTAGGTACTAAATTGGTGAGAAGAATAGGAAAGGCCGGTGTACCGCATCCCCTTGCGAGAAAATGATGTGGGAAGTAGATAGGTTCTTAAAATAGAAGCTGTTGTAACGAGGTTCATGAGTGAAAATGAGTAGACAACCATTAGTGGAAGAGGATTTTGTGTGGCTCCTGCCAATCCTATTAGCTGTGTGACTTCCTTTCCACATAATATAATCGTGTGTACAGCATACGATTATATTCTTTAGCGGCACCGTTGCCGATATGGAACAGGAGCCAATTGAGTTTTGTAGATCTCCAGTAGTTACATAGAGTCGGTTCTGGTTCTGGAGAAGACAGGGATTTTGCAGAATATTTTTGTGTTTTTCTTCAAGAAAGATTACCAAAATTTGTGACTCACAGCATTTGTATGAGTTTCACTTCTACAACACCTAGAAACAGTTATAACACTAATCAGAAATGATCCTCTACTTTAATACATGTAATTAAACAATCACATAATACAAACAAGAACAAGCGAATCGATGGTCACCCGTGCTTAAAGAAATACTAACAGTGTGGGATACATAACGAATAAGAGCAGGATATCACTAACTACTGTACCCCAATCATTATTATTATCTTAATAGCCGGGTTCCAACCTCAATCAACTCCACATTATTTCATTCAATTCTGTGCCACAAAGACATCGACAAAAGTAACTAAACAGTACTGAAAAAAAAAACGATATAAAACGGTTACACAGCTTGTCCGTTAATAAACCTTCTAGGCCCAAATCTAGATGTTTCTATGATATTTCTAGAGTCATACATCGACAGGCTGTCACTCAGTCATTCGACAGAATACTCGTATTCAGTCACAACTAACGTCGGATGCAAGACCCGTCGGAAACACCAAAAATAGTCACAGAAATAACAACATTGTCATAAGAAAATCTACATTAGTAACAGCAACAACAAATATTTCTTTGAAATATTTCCCAAAAATATGCTGGTTTTCAAGTTCTCAAAATAATGAGGTTAACTTCAGCCGTCGTCTAATCTAGTCAGGAAACCCAACACTTCCTCTCTTGATATGCGTCGTGTATATCTTTATGTGTATTTACTCACACACATACACACACACGCACACACACACACGCGCGCGCGCGCGCACATATGAATTGGCATTCTGTCAATTACGACGGCGAAGGTTCCAGTCGATCCGTTCAACAGAACAGCCTGGTTGAGTATTCCACAGGTACATGCAACTCAAACGTAGTTCTCAGAGTGATTCAGCATGACACAGAATGTTAGAAAGCTGGCTTTTCAATTACGACTCATTTTTGCCAGTTGAGGGAAATAAAGGGTCTTGCTCAAGGACAGAACACGCTGCTGTGAGTCAAATACCGTAAACACTAAGGCAGGCGCCTTCACTCACTCACACATACATACATACATACATACAAACGTATGTATGTGCTTTGTACTCAATACCAGGGTAGAGATTAACTCTATTAGGTTTATATCTGGTCCGGTAAGTCTCTTTCTCCTCTGAGTTTCACCGGGAAGCACACAGGATCTTCAGACATATTCTGACAGGAAAACTAATGGGATTTGCCATATTCTGCTTTGGTCCAATCAGTTTGTTGCTATGCTGAGTTTCACAGTCATTCCATACAGATCATACCGCCACAGAATTCGAATCGTTTGCAACCTTCAACTTTCAACATCAACTAATTCCAAGGAACATATAAGCCCAAGAAACACACAAAGATACTCGAAACAACATTCATTCCATTTTTGCTTCAAACCCAATCTTTACCTCATCACAACCGCCTCCGCAACTTTCGGATCGTCTGGCCACTGCCATATCACAACTACCCAACGACATTCACACGATACTCAGTGCGAGCCTCTACCGATTTTATGCTTAGAAGCTGTTGTTTCGACTTTGATATCCCGGAAATCCAGACATTTGGAGGAAAATAATTACCGCTTCGAACTGAGACATACATAGCTACACAAATCATGAAAGAACATCATTCGACCTACCAATAATAGGTGCCTACTAATATAGGTGGAGTGTATACAGCGCTCCTGTATTAAAGAATCAAACACACATTGTTTCTAACAAACTTTCGCCATGGAAATCGTCATTCATTTGTAATTTAGTCATCTAAATCGGAGATGACTCAATGGAGTGGGAACAAGACAGGATCTAGTAGTGTTGATGGCACACCTCTTTTCTCTTCCAACTGAAGTCACGCTACACACACACACACACACACACACACACACTATGCATTGTCTCCACTGTTCTGTTTTTCTTCCCAACTTTGACCCTCCATAAATCTTTCGTTTTATTTTGGAATTTATGGGAGCGACTGTCTTTGAAGACATTATCAGTGAATGTACGAAATGAAGAGTAAATAGACAGCCGACAACTGATGAAGGCTCGTTCACTGTTACATTTCCTGTTTTCCGTTTTTCTCGTTGTTTGCGTATTTAACTCGTTTGCTTCCGTACTTCATGTTGTTTACACAGGTGGTGACGACATGTACCCTTATATGCACGTGTGTATAAATATATACTCACATATACATATATACATACATACATACACACACACACACACATATATATAT
>NC_068983.1:1656958-1657777 GCF_001194135.2 Octopus bimaculoides | reverse complement strand
TATATATACATATATACATATATATACATATATATATATATATATACATGCCTGTATAAATATATATACTTATGTTTTATATATAACTCTACCAGATCTGATATTTGTTGTTGTTGCTTTCATTGGTCGCTGTATAGGTGGTGGCTTTATTAGTGGTATTAGCGCTGGTGTAGGTTTGGTGATGGTGTTGACCTTTGCACTTCTCTGATCAAACATATTTAGGATTTCAAATATTTACAGCCGTGACAGTCACGTAAATTTTATATCCCGAACACATAGTACATGTTGGGATACCATTATTTCATGCAGAGTATTGTATGATGGAAGGATTCACTGGCTGTTATTTCTGGATGGCTGACTGACCATAAAAAGATTTCTGTGCCTCCTCGTTGAGTGGTTGTAGCTTATAGTGTACATTGTTTGGCATAATTTACATCTAATGTCCCTCAGATGAGGAAGTTCAAGACCGACACGAGCGTGCCTGCGTCTCTATATGTTTGCATGCTACACATTTATGCAGATATACACATACACATGCACTCACACACACACACACACACACACACACACACACACACACACACATATATGTACATACATATATGAACATATATATATATATGCATATACATATATGAACGTATATATATATATATATGCATATATATATATACATATATACATTCACACACAAATATATACATACAAATATATATTATATATATGATTTATATGTGTGTGTGTGTATCATATGATACACATATATATGTATATCTATCTATATCTATATCTATATATATATATATATATATATATATA
>NC_068983.1:1651855-1656948 GCF_001194135.2 Octopus bimaculoides | reverse complement strand
ATATATATATATATATATATATATATATATATATATATATACAGGCGTAGACCCCCACGCACACCAACATATATATGCATACGTACTCGTATACATGTATATGTACTTAACACCCACACATTCAAACTGGCCGTACATAAACACATGAACACGTAGCTGCATTTACATATACGCCGCATTTTCTCCGTGTATATCTTTATTGTTGTATATATGTGTATATTTGTGTATGCAAGCACGTGTGCGATGGACGTGTCTGTGTGAGCAGCTAGTTATTGGACAAATGGTAATGTTGTAGGAACATGCTAGTAGAGAGTGGAGTTTTGTACTGCAGCCGGTCTGTTTACAGAGAAGGTAGTGGTGTGTGATATCATGTCGCCCCCCCCCCCGGCGTGACAATAGCAAACAGGTGAGAAAACTGGTGTACCCGGTTGGGTGTCTATCATTAATGGAGAGCAGACAGGTAGACGTAGAAAGCGGGATGAAATGTTGTGGTGCCAGATATACTGGTTGACGGTGATCAGGAGTACGGGAAGAGGTAGATATGAAGGAAGCGGATTATGGTGAACGAACCTAGTGAACTCCAGAAAGAAAGAAGATTGGAGAAATAAAAGGAAACAAGTATTTTTACTCGCGAAATATTTAGAGAAACGAAATTTTGGAAATAAAACTACAGAGAAAAACAATAAAAGAAAGGAAGGCAAATACATGAAGATTTAAACGGAGAAAAGAAGAATGAAAGAAAGAATAAAATGAAATATTTGAATGGAAGTTTGTGAGTGAGGCAGAACGAAGATACTAAAGGTTAAATGCGAAAGAAATGAAATTTTGAAATAAAGAAATAATTGGTGGAATGGAACGTTGAAGGAATGAACGAAAGATGGAAGGAAAGAAAGACAAAACGAAAAGAAGGAAAACAGTCTCTGAAGGAGATTGGATAGGATATGTTAGTATGTAGCAGTAGTGAATTAACTGATGTTGCAGTAAAGTCGGGGGTGGAGGGGAGGGAGTCTGTACCTCGGCAGAGACTGAAGAAACAATGTTTGTTGTAACAACTTGGACTATAGCCCAGATTCCATTCTTGGTTCAAACCATTCCTTTTCTTTAGCGTTGCCAATGTGATTCAAAGTATGTTGGTAACAGTACGAAAGCAACAGTTGATACTTTCTGTTTGTATGTGTGTGTATATATATATGTATAAATACAGACATATATGCACACGCGCACATGTACCCATACACACAAACAAACACATATACACACATGTGCTTGTGTATGGATATGTCTGTACGCACATATGCATACGTACATGTAAATATGTATTTATGATTATGTAACTATGTACATAAGGAGGCGAGTGATTCTGTGGTGAGGCTGGTGCATAAGGATTTAGTTTCCAGCCTTGACCGAGCAATGCGTTCCGTTCTTCCTCAAAGCAATTTCCCGCTGCTCATGTTCACCCAGCAAGCCAACATGAGGAATCTTGCGAAGGACTAACGGCTCGTCCCGTGGGGTGGGGATATAGACACCGCAGAATCCTGGAAATCTGCCTCGTGCGCCTATTGCTGGAGAAGCACGTTTCATTCTTTTTTTTTTCTTTGAAGTATACATATTCACATGAGTGTATATACACACACATACACCCACACCACCAACACCACACACACGTTCAAGCAGACATGACGGAGAATCATTAGAACATACGACAAAATGTTTAGACGTTGTAAGTTCAAATCTTTTTATAGTAAATCGTTCACACGTCCATCCCGGGTCGATAAATGAAGTATCAGTCAAAAGTTGGGTTTTGGCGGAATTATTAAAGCGATGAAAAAATGGTTTGGCGCTATGTGTTATTGCTCTCTGTGTCGCGTGTTCTCAGGCTGGTGGAGCGAAATTGTTCAGTGACGGAGCCGCAATGTTTGTCTTTGAAAACTGCACTAAAATAAGAGAAAGAGGGCCGCTGGAAACAACTTTCACTAGTTTCATGAACATTCCATAGAACCCGTCAACGTGCACAGCATGTGTGCGTGTATATATGCATACACACTTATATACATACGCACAAGCATACATACATATATATATATATATATATACATACATACACACACACGCACATACATATATATATATATGTGTGTGTGTGAGTGTCTGTTTGTCTATCTGTGAATTCGGATACATGCAGACACACATACAGACAAATACAAACACGCACACATATGTAAGTGTGAATATCTACATACATATAAACATATACATATATATACGCATATGTAAACATATGCGTATATATCTATGTATAAGCGTATACATAGATATCAGTGTAGACATACATATATATGTGTGTGTCTGTGTGTGTGTTAAAAAGCTTTCATAGCGACTAAGTGCACAAGTGAAGTCGCTTCGATATATTGAAATTCTTCTTCTTTTTTTTTCTTTACATCTATATATCATCTTCTTTACCTTCAGTGCTGGTTCGCCTTTGATATTTACCGCTTGTAGAATGTAGCGGTTGGCACAGGTAGGTGAAACAAAACTTCGGTATTGTACGTGTGCTGCTTGTTACGACGTATGACGGTGAAAAAGTTGCTTTGCTCTCGTAGCATCCGTCGTGTTTCGCTGTTTAATAAGATCTTATCCCGGCCCCTGACTCTGTCTGGAATACTTCGCATCGTCTTCGTTGTCTAATGTTAAGTATGTAATGTATTTATTATTTAGAAATTTAGAATTTTGCATGGAGACGCATTTGTTTTCTTTTCTCCCTTACTTATACATACACAGACATAAAAAGTGTCTCTTACGCACTCAAAGATACAAAAGCACTTACATACACACTCACACATACATACATACACACACACATTCACAGTTAGTGAAAGATTACCTTGATTAAACTTTTTGAAATACATATTCAACTCTACGGCTTTATTAAAGTCTGCCTAAATTATTTAACTTGCTATAAATAACGTGTGTGTATGAGTGTGTGTGTAGCGCGTGTGTATTTATCTGGGCAGGTGTCTATGTGTCTGTGTATACAGACAGGCAAACAATTACATAGATAGATAGATAGATAGATAGATAGATAGATAGATAGATAGATAGATAGATAGATAGATAGATATGCATCATGATAAGACGCAACTAGACACAGCATTAGTGATGATACGTGGGGGTCACTGAATGTTTCCGATATTAAATAGACCCCCCCCACCGCTCACGTGGCTGATTTAAGCAGAAAGAACCAAAACTCAGGCCACGTCCATCTGGCTCTAGCTCAGTCAGTACATGGCTATCTAGGGACCACCATGTCCTGATCCATAACAAGCTCGAAGCAGCCAGTGCTGCACTCAATACAGAACGAGTATTTGGTTTCGCATTGCTGTTACTCTGAGTAATAACAGATCGAAATCTTTGCACTTATCCATACATATACGCAGTCTAAACACAGATATAATACACACACACACACACATATATATGCATGTACGCACAAATTTATATATATATATATATATGAAATTTAGTTTTTTTTTGCTTTTTTTCCTTTACGGGTGAGTGCCTGCACTCGCACGCGATTGTGCGTGTGTGTGTGTGTACCCTATATACATTATAAATTGGGAATTGCTATTTCTTATGTAATCGATTTTTTGTTCACTATGTCTTTATAAACACTGATTTTATACGGAAACAAAAAACAGAATCTAGCAGGAGTCGACCCCGCTATCGATAAATAACCCATATTCTTTTTTTGCTACTCTGTACATAAATTGTGAGTGTGTGTTCGTGTGTGTGTGTGTGTGTGTGTGTGTGTGTGTGTGTGTATGTGTGTGTGTGCGCGCGTGTTTGTATGTGTGTGTGTGCCGTGCGCGCGCGAATATATGGTTGTGTGTTTGTGTATATGCATATACACTTACCTTAATGTATTCGCAGAAATTTCAATATAAGATTTCTGTGGAAGTCTTTCATTTCAAAATTCTGTCCCTAGTTTCAATTTTTGAGCGTGTCTTTCTTTTTAAATGCAATTAAAACCTCCTTAGACACGAATAAGGTAGACATACGGTGATACGACTCAGCTGAATTGTTTGCGAGTTGGTCTACCGAACGGAGCAGTCACAGTACGCCTCCGCCAAGCATGTACTTCTCTGTTCGACACCTTAAACTCTCTCTAACTATCTCACATTCTTATCTTGTCGACAGGCACCATAGTTAAGTACAGCTCGCCTTTTGAAAAGAAAAAAAAAAATTACTTTTTAAAATAATACTTTTTTTTCTTTTTTACTTCGCTAATATTTCTTAGATGAAATCCTGCCAGGAACGGAAGGATATCCAGTAGGATGTGATTCCTTACATGTAATACATGAACATAAATCTGTTTACGTGTTGCAAGCTCGCTCCAGTGGTTTATCGGAATCGCATTCCGTATACATGTCCACTCAATCCTCCACATATATTAACCCGACACGTAAACCACACACATCATCTACATACTCACATCTCTACTCTTATGCTGTTTTACAAACTCCACTCACCCTCCCACTTTCTCTCGTGCTTTCCATAAGTTTCCCCTCCCCTCCCTAATTTACTTTTCCTTCCCTTCCTTAACGTTTTCTTCTTTCTCCACTATCCAAGTTTGTCTCCCACCATCTATTATTCTATCATTCTATTATTCTACTATTCTATTATTCTACGTTCAATTTCTACCACTTTTTAACTTACTTCCCAACTTTAATATTATTATCGGAATTATTTCAATAATCATTCACAATTCACCCTGTTCTACGAATCTTGTTTCCTTTACACACAAACACAAACACACACAAACACGCGCAAATACATACATACACATACATACATATAAATATATATATACACATATATATACACATATATCCATACATATTCATATATACATGTATAAAAACACATGCATGTATACACATATATATATATATATGGAGATATACAATTGTCAATTTTCCTTCTGTATGTGTATCTATCTACCTACCTATATATATATATATATATATATTATACACACGCACACACACACATATACACATATATATTCATGTATATATATATATATATATATATAT
>NC_068983.1:1633971-1648971 GCF_001194135.2 Octopus bimaculoides | reverse complement strand
AAAATTCTGCTCGACTGTGTGGCAGAAAGGCAAACTGAACAGTGTTATATAATTATAGTATAGATTAATGCCTAGGATATCTCTTTACGAGCTCCAGATAGCAAGGTTATAATACACACACACGCAAACACGCACCCACACACAAATATATCCTTTGTTATTTTTTTAGTTCACTGATAGTACCGCAAATGATTTCAATGGCTCTTATTAAGTGACTTTCTGAAGATTTAGATCACAACCGATGTAGACTAGTAGGATGACAAAATGATGGGTAGCTAAGAAGCTGGATTAAATTGGCGGAGAGATAAGTAGGTAGGTAAATTGGTAGGTATATAGATAAATATAGAAAGACAGTCTGGGAGGTAGATATCAAAGAGTTATTTAAGGAAATAGGTGGATATGCAAGCCAGAAAGGTCGGTATGTTATGATGTAGTTTGCATTCTGACTTATGCAGATTAATATAAATGTTACACTTCTACACACACATTCACACACGCAAGCACAAATACATACATACATACATACATATATTTCGATGCAAATGGTTTTTTATACAGTGCCGTGTTTACAATCCTGCAAATAATAACGATGGTATTTTTATATCAGCCTAAATATTATGGCGATCACCGTGCAATGACGAAAGAAATCGTCTAATAAAGGGGCATAGAAGCCCTCGGCAGAAAGGAAAGGATAGCAAAGCCTCTTTTTTCTGTCGAAGGTTTATATGTTCCTTTATTAGATTATTTTCCTCAGTCATTGCACTGTGATCGCTATAATCTTTAAGCTTATATAAAAATATCATGTGTGTGTGTGTGTGTGTGTGTGTGTGTGTGTGTGTGTGTGTATTACGGAGATGTACTTCCATAGCAAGTGACCTGATATAAGATCGTGTGCTGAAACACACACATATATATATCTATACACGCACACACATGTATATATATTTATAATTCGGAACCAAGATTATTATTGACACTGACTTCGAAGTTTCGGCCAGTTAAGCTTTCTTCGGAATGCGATGCATAAATGTTAATCTTGGCTTTATATAGTCTCTGTTGAGTTTCAATCTTCCTTCGATGTTTTGGTTTGAATGGTGTGCTAATTAGATTTTAGAGTGGCTTGCCATGTAGGGGTGTGTCGGAGACGTTTTTATTGGTGAAATTTGAGATAACGTTATTGTCGGTGTTAATAATAATCTTGTTTAAGAATAATAAATTTGTACTCTACAAAAGTATAGATTACTAAATTAGATTAATGTAAATTGTTTTTCTTATAACTGAACATAAAACAAACATTCATATATACATATATATATATATATATATATATATATATATATATATATATATATAGATATATATATATATATATACGCACACATACATACACACACAGACACGACAGAAGTAAACAGATACCCTTATAATCATTAAAATTTATTTAAATCTGAAATTAGACATTCATATTATTTCTTAATTGTTATAATGTGAATGTTTGATATTTAGTAGACATGCCCTTTGCTTATTTCAATGCAAGGACCCTATTAGGCATGTTACTGATCGGATGACGAATATTCTCTTGCGGAATTCGTAACATGTTCCATGTAGCAATCTCAAAAGATTCGGCTTTGAAGAGGCTTTCTTGTTCTTTTTATGACGTGTCCTGTCCATTATGTCCCAGAAGTGATTAATAGGGTTCATATCTGGTGGCTGGTTTGGCCATGGAAGCCTTTTAATGCCATTCTCATCCAACAAATCTTGGGTCATTTTAACCGTTTGATAAAGAGACCCATCTTCTATAAATAAAGTGTCTTCTTTAATCATTTTACCATTGGAGAATATTGGAAGGAGTCTTTTCTGCAATATGGACACATATGTATCTAAGTTTATGTTTCCCATACGCTCCACCAGTTCTGCTCGTCCACTGCTCTAAACTGCTCCAGAATAGTTGCCGTGTTTCATTGTTGGCTGCAATCTTTTCACATCAAATTCTTGATCACGGTGTCTCCAGACCCACACTCGACCACTGTCAGGAAATACAGAAAAGTTTGACTCACTAGAGATGCTGGTGGCCTCTCCACCATCTCATTGGTCCAATCTTCTCGCCACTTCATTTTGACTTTTTGCTACTCTGCCATACCAACCAAGTTTATAAAGATACATGACAGCTGTTCTGGGACAGATATCAATTTCTTCTATGTCAGAGGCTTTGCAACAAGTTAGAATTATATATATATATATATATATATATATATAAACAGGTATGTTGTTCTAAAAATCGATTCAACTAAACTATTTCTGTAATTGTTTGATGAACTTTGAGAAAAAAGAAAAAAAAAAAGAAATTTCATCCTTGAAGACAAAAAAGTAAAAGAAACTGAAAAAGTTGATTTCCCATTCCTCTGAGACAGTGGGTAAGGGAACATTTTGGTTGAGAACATTTGCCCTGAAATATGAGAAGTCATTTTTTAATTTCTGGACAGATTTTATGTGATAAACTTACTGACGCCGTGTTGAAAATCACAGTGGAAAATTTTGCTGAAATACCAATGCAATCGAGCGACTTTTCTCACGCGGAATTTCTAACATACAGTGCATTTCCAATGCGCCTAGTTTGAAGCGGATATGAATGTTGTAGAGCCAAGATTTCGGAATGGTTGGATGGCTTTGTACTCCCTGTTGCAAAAAGATCAAGTTCCTATATTCGGGATACTTTTGATTTTTAGTATAAAATCAACAACTTTGTTAAGCACCGAAGCCATGTCGAAAATTGTTTTTTGGTAACCATAGATGTTTCTTATATCCTAATATTGACCACAACGAAGGGGTAGAAACAGGCATCAATACCTTCGAAAAACGGTCAAACAAAAGTATTCCATCGAATTTTCTCTGTAGGTAATTGAGTTTTGTGTTACAGAGTAACCTAATGAAGTTTGGACAAAAATTTACCACCAGACGAGGGGGTTACTCCGTGAGTACCCCATGGCAGTTAATCTCGCTTATGTCTACATGACGAAATTCGAGACATAGTTACTGACGACATTCAAACACCTACATTGTCATAAATCTATACTCTGGTTACGGTTCACTGATGATGTCATTTTTGTCTTGGAAGGATCACAAAATAGTTTAATTCACTTCTTGAATTTCTGTGACTGTTATGTTAAAAACCATGGGTTTGTGTCCAACATAAAATTTACGTTTAGTTTTTCAAAAATTAGCGTTGAAATTTTTGACACAAAAGTTAAGTTTTCTCGAGGCAGAATAGTCAGAGAGCTATATTGCAAGCCCTTGGCATCCCACATTTACATCCACCGCCGCTCCGATCATCCACTTCATATAATTCGGTCATATCCGAAATCCCAATTTTTGAAGATAAAGCGGATTTGTACTGACATGGGGGATTACTGGAAACATGCAAATGCTTTTGTACAACATTATGTCAAACGCAGTTACAGTGAATCACGATTAGAGGAAACAGCATATTATATAGGTAAGATTAACAAAGAAAGTCAAACCTGCACGCATAATTTTAGCAAACACTATAGAATATGTGACAGAAATTTCGTTGGCGTTTCAAAGGTTTTGCGTAAAAGTTATCAGCGGGATGCGGAAACAACCTCGTTTCAAACAATTATTTCCTCAGCCGTCTATCGTAGCCTTTAGACGGAATAAAAATATGAGAACTACTGACCTCTATTTCTGACTCGAAGAAAACTAACGTTGGAATATCTGCGCAGCTGCAAAAGAGGTAAGTCCTGTTCACAGTGCAACAACACGAGACAAATGAATTCCATCAACAATCATATAGGAAATGTCATGATTTACGCTGAAGGTGGGACTTGTAGAGATTCCCATTTGTTGTGCGCGCCAAAATGCTTGACACACAACTTGATTTATGTTGGTTGTACAACAGAGCAATTAAACAAAAGATTTAATGTGTACACATATGACAGCAGTTCGACAGAACTTGCCAAACATTTTGACTCAAACGGCTGCAATTTTGATAAAAAAATTTTCAACGTGCATATTCTCAAAAAATATTCTGAATCTGCTATACTTTCAATATTCAAAATGTATGAGGAGAAATATGTTTGCGGGTTATTAACATCACGACATAATGAAAATAATAAAATGACAGGAGAATTACATCAAATCTACACAAAACTGTTTGATTAAATATTCTTCATTTTCCTTTCCTTTTTTTTCTTTCCGCTTTATTTCACTTTTTTCTGTCATTTTATTTTCGCCAGTTATAACGTTGGGATTTAAGGACTGATGATGTCATTCCATCAACGTATAGACGCTTTTTGCTCTCCTTCATACTTTAGATTTGAATTTCTATAATTCTGAATTTTTATCACTGTTTATTTTGAACGAGGCAAAGACAGGCTTGCTGTCGAAATATCGTTAAGCCAATAAAATATTTATTGCAATCGCATCGCGCTCTTCGTCATGCCTATTATCATTATTATTATTAGTAGTAGTAGTATTAGTATTATTATGATTGTGCTATTGTCTCTTTAACACAGGTTTTGTCTTGCATGCTTAGAGGACTTACTATCTGCAGCCTACGGTACCATGATATCCATTCTTTTCAGCTATCTGATACTTTCCTGATTATTCTGGCCGTGCCAAGTAGGCAAAACTTTTGTAACAATTCTACTGGGTATTCTATTCCAATTTCATTTATATCCCTCTTCATGCCTTCTGATAGGGCTCCCAAAGATCCAACGATAATTGGCATTATCTCCATCTTCTTCATTTTCCATAGACGGGCTATTTCGTACTTAAGAAGGTTGTATCTCTCTATTTTTTCGCCTTCCTTCTTGACTATTCGTGGGTCAAAGGGTCATGCAACATCAGCTTTATAGCATATGTGGTGCACCTTGCCCTCCACCACTAGGTCCGGTCTGTTATGCTCTAGCACCTGATCTGTTTGGATTGGGAAATCGCAGAGGATTTTGCCTGTCTCCGACTCTGCCCCTCTCTGCGCTTCGTGCTCATACCACGTCATGCCTCTCTCTAGTCCCCATTTTTCGAATAGTTTCCAATGCAGTACTTTCGCTACCTGGTCGTGTCGCCACAACTTGTAGCGGTTTTGGGCAAGTCTAGGGCATTCGTTCGGGATCTGGGCAATGGGTTCATTCAATTTATTGCAAATGCGACACAACGGAGATGCTTGCTCATTCTTCAGGTTGACACTTCAGTTTGAGATTATTATATTTAAGGAAGGTATAATTCCGTACATATAAATAAAGTATATATATATATATATATATATATATATATATATATATATATATATATATATATATATATATATATATATATACAGAGAGAGAGAGAGATGGATAAATCAGAAATCCGTACAGCTTCTTGAAATACGAGTTCTTTCTTGGAAATACAGCATCACAGACTGCTGGGAACATTAATGGAGTATTTCATTCTAATGTTATTACACAACAGACAGTATCAAATTGGTTTGCAAAATTTCGTTCCGGTAACTTTGACCTCACAGATGAGCAACGCAGTCGCCAAGAAACAAAGGTGGATAGTGACGAACTGAAAGCCACTGTTGAGTCAGATCTGATCCATCTCAAAATGCCTGTGAATTATCGATGTTGTTTGGTGTTAACAGGTAAACAATATTGACACACCTAGTTCAAAGTTGGGAAGTGGGTTCCCCATGGAATCAATGAAATTCGGAGACAGCAACGTTTGGAAGCCTGCATTATACTACTTTCTCGTCACAAAAATGAATAATTTTTAAATCGAATTGTAACATGTGGTGAGAAATAGATCTAATACAACAACTGCAAACGTTCAGCACAATGGTTGGACAAAGACGATCCACCAAAAAGCAAGTTTGGTGGTCTAGTGCATGGGTGATCCATTAATGATTTCCTTAACCCAGGGTTATCAATCACGACCGAAGTATACTGTAGCCAACTGGTCCAAATGATGCAGAAACTTACAAAAAAAAGAGAACCAGCCTAGATAAGTCAACAGACCCACTCCTATTTTATTGCAAGACAGCGCCAGACCACACATCGCAAAAATGACATTGGCGAAACTACAGGATTTAGAGTTGGATGTTCTCAATCATCCACCACACTCACCTGATCTTCCCCCCACTGACTACCACTTCTTCCAGAATTTGGATAATTTGTTGATTGGAAAAAAATCTGATTCCGACGATGCCGTAAAACAGGCGTTCCAAGATTTTATTGACTCTAGATTGCCTGGCTTTTACAATTCCAGACTGGACAAGCTACCGCTGAAATGGCAAATGTGTATTCACAATATTTTGATGCATACTTTGATGAATAAAACTATTCCTCGTATTTATTAAACATTAAGAAACATTTTTCTTTTCTACAAATTTCATAATTGACGACCTAATAAATGTGTGTGTGTGTGTGTGTGTGTGTGTGTGTGTGTGTGTGTGTGTGTGTGCGCGCGCGCTCTGCTTGGAGAGGAGCCCTATCACATGTATTTGACACGCTTGAACAATTATGAAAATCCTATCGCATGATACCCACAAAGAATGTATATATTATATACTTATACATGTGTGTGGTGTGTGCGTGTGTGTTTATACATATATACAGCGTGCGATAGGTAAATTGTCACCATTTTATATTTGTCATTTTGCACATTCTTTGGTTTTTATTTTGTCGACTACACAGTATAATAGGGTCACTCGGTCACCGTCTGTGACAAATACAGCACCATAACAAAATTCATTCTTCCAGAAATTTGGGAACGACACGCTGTACTGCTTGATATTCGCGCCGGAAGCTCCAATACAAAATATTTCAGAGTGTTGGATGTCTATCTGAGTCCCCGAAACATGTCCCAAGAGTGATAAAAATCAACCGTGGTGGCTGAGGTGATCACCAGTGATGGCGAAGTTATGCCTCTATTCATCTTCCCATGCGACCTCAGACTCCACACGGAGTCCTCCATCAAATGCCTGGAGGTGGTGGTACTGCTCTGGGTGAAGAGCGTGGCTGGTGGAAGACCCTATATCTGACAACAAGATTCTTCACCAGGCCACTAAAGCAAAAGAACCCATTCATGGGTTGTCAGGAGATTCCAAAGTTGTCTTGAGACCGTGATTGGAGCAAATAGCGATTGTATTGAATAAAGTTACTCTTTAGTATTTCAAGATATTTTTACGTAATTTTGGTAAATATATTTTCAAAATGAGATGTCAGTGTTATTTTCATGTTTGCATAATTTAGACGACAATTCATTCACCGCACCCTGAATATATAAGATCAGGAAGGCTGTAAAGTTAGATTATTTCCTGAGAATCACTCTACCCGAATACTGGGCTCTCAATGCTGTCGGGTTCCATGCCAAAGCCGGAATTATTAATGTGAAAAAAATCCAAGTTTCACGACGATTCCACCGTAAAATGAATTTAGGGAACAGCAAATAATCCATATAATAATAAGACAAAGAAAATTTTTTAACACATCGTTAATGATTAATTATAATTTTTTTCTAATTCCAGTTTACGCAAAATTTCGAAGCGAAAATTTACGTCATATTTGCAGTTTTAGATATTAGAGAGGCATTTCATCAGACTTGCATTAATGGTGTGTTGTTGCATTGTGACAACACACCTATGATGCAAGTCTGATGCAATGTCCAAAACCGCAAACATAACATAAATTACCTTATTTGATGGGAGACGAGTCATACATGTTTCTTTTAAAAACCTGTCACAAAATATCACTCTGGGTGCCATATGCAAATTTGCTGCGTTAATGCGGTAGAAACGTTTTGTCCTAGGTATAAGCTGCTGAAAATAGGATGCGTCTAAAATGTTGGAGCGACTTTAATACCATGAAATACGGTGTATTTCATATTTCGTAATATCAATTCGTTGTTATGTGATATATATTTCAAATACACGTATGATAGGGAGTTACCCCTTCTAAGAACTAATGTACGATATATTTAATTAAAAATATATCGACTCAAATATGTTGCTTTATTCACTATTACTAACCGAGAACTTGGTTCTGGGGTCAATAAAGACCCATTTCAAACATTGAAACTGATTTTTACTCGGAACACTGCAACTTTAGTATATCTTAATATCTCGCCTCTCTTTCTGCTTAGCAATCAACGCACGTTGGCTTTTTGTCTTTTTTTTTTATTTTAATTGCTTGTAACTCGTATCTTTGACTTGTTTCAGTCTCTAGACTGCGGCCGTGCTGGGGCATTTAGTTGAATGAACCGACCCTAGTACTCATTTTATGTTTACCACGTACTCTTTCGTTCACTTTGCTTAAACGTTAAGTTACGAGAGACATAAACACACCATCACTGAATGGTGGGGGGCGGGCACTCAGAATAGAAGCACATAGAATATTTAAAACCACTTAGATATTTAAAAATATAAAAAAAAAAAAACAACATTTATAAATACATAGGTATTTTAAAATAGAAGACGTCGATATGAAATAGGATATGGTAAATTATAAGTTCATAGGATGTGTTATAAGGACTAAAGATTTCAAGTTAGAACACAAAGCGTGTGGAAAGTATATTTTACAGCCTTAACATTAGAGACACTATTCAATGGAATCAAAAGTTTTATCGACATGAATTTCATATTTTAAAGGAACCGGACACTCCGCTCATCAGGATGCTCCACGACACGAAAGACACCATGAAGACAATACAAAAATGGACAACTCAAATAATCACGTTCCAGCCACAATTCGAAAAATCTTTGACATTATAGTTATTCCCTTTATATAATAGTTATGTATATTAAAAATTAATTGGAAAAGTGTCCGAGAAGGAGTTACAGAAGGTGGAAACAGTGTTAAAGACGTCGGTTATGCCAGCGAAGGAAAAAGATTCAGGAGTGCAACTGTACGAGGGTGAAATGGAGAGATTGTTCGGAGTTGAAAAGGAAAAATTACCAAAAGTGGAAGAAGAAAAAAGAAAACCAAGAAGAGGAAAAAATAAATGGAATTTCGTAACATATACAAAAAACAAAGAGACGGAAAGAAAAGTTTTTAAATTCAAGCATATCATAAGAGTGAGGTTACTCACGGGTATATATTCCGAAAACGTGAAGGCCATTGTGGTCGACAAAGACGCATACCAGAGACTGAAAGACAGAGGTGAAGACGGGATTGACCCGCCCGGAGTGTTGGTGGAAATCGAATATCCGCCACCAGTTGGGCTAAAAGACTGAGAGCCTTTCATGAGGTCTTAAAGAGAGAAAAAAAAAGTAAAATTGTTTTGTTGAAAAAAAAAAAAAGCGAAACAAAAAGTGTTTCGTGGAAGAAAAAAGATGATTAAGAAAAAAAAAATTGATCGATTGTAAATAGTGTATATAAACGTTCAAATGGTACTGCATGGGAATGAGGCCCATGCAGTACCGTTTCATTTTTTAAATTTTTATATAACATCTCATTCTCATTCGTTTTATGCTTTTGACCCCATTGTGGTCTGTCCTTGTAGTGCCCCCTCTGTGTGGTGGCCGTAGTGCCAAATAAAGAAATAATAGTTATGCATATAAACCCATTAGGATAAATAAGTATACCCAGTTAAAGGCCTTTGCAAAGTCTAATTCAGACCAGTCCATTATGGTATTTTTATTGTATTTTTAATTCGATTCCCATGCTTATCCAAAACTAGCCATCCCTAGTTCAAATCATACCAATTACATCCTTGCTATGTAATATAACATCTACTAGTATTTACTTCATTAATTATTGTATAATTTTGAATTATATTTTAAACTTTATATTACAAATTTTAAATTTTAGATTATAAATTATTATTTCAATTTCGTATTACACCTTTTCATTATTAATACTCTAATTCTTATTCTTATTTTTTTTATTTTTAAACTTCCTCAAAAATGTCGAGTTGATCTTATGCGTGCAAGCCGGAATTGCATCAGTAAATTTATTCAACATGGCATGATTAAAATATTTCAAAATAAAGTATGCCTCCCTGATGTATAATCCACATTTAGTGGATGCATTTCTAAATGGAGAGGCATGAGCTAAGATGGACCAAGATAACTCTATACTTGTTTCGCTAAGGTCATTTATGAATGCTGCTAATGTGGTGGATGTCCTATATTTTGGATTTTTAAAAGAACTAAGGTGGCTTCTATACCTTTGCTTAAAACCCGTCGAGCTACCATTTGGCCATTATGGATTTGTACGCTACATTTATAGATTACATTATTTCCACAACAATTTCCACGAATCGGACATTTTAAAGGGTCACTTACCTTGTCCTTTTTTGGATTTACTGGTAGCATTCCTTATCCTACCACTTTCTCCGAACCCCCCATTGTCAGGACCGATGGAATTGATTGTACTTCCGTCTAAGACTGCATTTGGATTATCTGTTTTACTAACACTACCATCATTGTCATCATCACTACCATCATCTCTATCATCATTAACACCATCCTTCATACCATTATTCAGATCACCGTTTGTATTTCGTGGACGACTTTCGTGTTCCATTTGACAACGTTCCCTAATTCTGTTACTAGCATTAATGGTGCCATTTATGAGATTCACATTATTAGATTTGATATTCCCATCAATACTATTGTTATTATTATTATTACTGTTATCATGATCATTGTTATTAGTTCTATCATTATGGTATCTTATTTTATACATATTTATTGAAGCGTTAATTGACCCCAGATTGGGAGTAACCGAGTACGCTAACTTTATTGATGATTTGGAGAATAATTTTGGAAGGCCTTTCACTTTCATATATATATATATATATATATATATATATATATATATATATATATATATATATATATATATATATATATATATGAGAAGTGGTTAGACGTTCTTACAAACAAAAGATTATTTTTACATAAAATAAATAATGTAAAAGGCACTGTAACATATTCTAGAGAATGTTTAATAAAATATTACAGGCTTCGATGTATCCATTTTATCAAATATTAGAAATATTAGAATGAATTTTAAGGGGAGTCAGAAAGAAAAAAAAACATCTTCTGTGGGGCTTAACAGCTTGTACCTAAATTTGAAATCTTAATGAAGTTTTGCTTTAGTTGTCTCTTATAAATGTTTTGTCTGTGAAGGTTTCGAGTGGGTCCAAGTGTTTAATTTACAAAACGTCTTTTCAATTGAATGGGAAGCTGTTTATTCGTGGTTTAGCCATCTGTGTGTGTGTGTGTGTGTGTGTGTGTGTTTGTGCGTGCTTGGCTATTATCAAAAATATTTTTCTATTGAGAAAAAAATGGTTGAATGTTTTTTTTAAGGATGATTATTCACGCACACATACACAAACACATAAACACACACACACACATATATGACGGGCTTCTTTTAGTTTCTGTTTACCAAATCTATTCATAAGACTTTGATCAGCCTAAAGCTAATGTAGGAAATAGTTGCCAAAGTCGCCATGCAGTGGGACTGAACCTGCAACTATGTGGTTGGAAATCAATTTCTTATCACGCCTGCTCCTATTTATTTATTTACTTATTTATTCGGATAGTTGGATGGGGGGAAGATCGAGTGTGTGGGGAAGGGCTGACTTTGCGGCAGTTCTCTCTTGAAATGGTTTTGTTGTCGTCGTTCAGGTTGTCACGAAGGTTTTTTTGCCGACGGAAAGGGAGAATAAAAAATAAGAAGTCTAAAATGAAGACAAATACGATTTTGTAAGAAAACAAAAAGTTGGAAGGCGGAGTTACATGTCTCAGAGAAGACAGTGTGCTCTACGTATGTGGGTGCACGTGCGTGCGTATATATGTATATATACATACACACACATATTCATGAATGTGTTTGTGTATATATATATATATAATATATATATATATATATGAATGTATATATATAATTATAAAATATATATGAATGTATATATATATATATATATATATATATATATGTGTGTGTGTGTGTGTGTGTGTGTGTGTGTGTGTATATGTGTGTTTATTGGTATGTGTGTGTGGATGTGTGTGTGTGTGTGTAGGCGGATGTGTGTAGGTCGATGTAGATCTGTTGCGCTTTACGGTTCCGAAGAATCTAGTAGACAGCTACATCCATAGAGTGATACCACGCACATTTCTTAGCAGATGTGGCATCTGAAGAGGCCACATGACTATATCGATATGCGTTTCATAAAAGTGCGGAAACATGTGCGTCACCGTGCAAGTGTTTCTATTTGGTTGACAACGCTAAGGAACCTATTTAACGCTGTTCTAGCATGTTCTTGTATGCGTCTGTGTGTGTGTATATGTGTGTGTGTGCGTGTGCGTGCGTGTGTGATTTGCGCCTGTGGCTGCTTGACTATGCATGAGTGTATATGTATATATATATATATATATATATATATATATATATATATATATATATATATATATATATATGTATATATATATATATGTGTCTATATATGTATATATATATAGTTATATATATATATATATATATATATATATGTATGTACTTATATACATATATACAAACACACACACATATACATATATACGTATATATGTATATATGTGCGTGTGCTTATATACGTGTGTGTGTGTGCGCGCTCGCGCTTATCTCGTGTGCGTTTTAGTTGGTGAGTGTGTCAATGTGTGTACGTGCGTGAATGTGTGCATGTGTCTGTAACATGCCATGTATTTCGGGAATTCAAAAGATCAATATATCCATGTGACTATTTCATGTTGCCTTGAATCATAATAATTACACTGTTTAAGTCTGTTTAATTAGTATTAATAAATATTAGCATTAACAGAATAATGAAGGGAAATCCTTCGAAAATCACTTGGGAAAACTAAACCTGAAATTTAACGGTTCGAATCCAACAGCTGTTTAACAGATTTTCCTGGAGAAAGTCAGTAATACGCAAATGTACTTGACTTATTTCGCCACGCCCATCCAAGACATGTGTCACCCTCAGCCCGCTTCAGAAATCAATATATTTCTTTGCATCAGTTGAAGTTTGCCATAAGTGCACGGCATTAACGTGTGTGCACCTACATTTGCGGGTGTGTATTTCTGTGGTTGTATGTGTGGGTGTAGGTGTGGGTGTGTTTGTTAGTGTACGTGTGTATAATGTGCTTGTGTTTCTGCACGTGCATGTACATTTGTCTGTTCGTCTGTCCGTGATGTATGTATAAAGATGACAGTGAACTGAAAAGGCTGTACTAGAGGAGGTCGGTGCGGATTTGGAAGGATGAATGCGTGTGTGTTGGGATTACGTTGTGAGTAATTCGCTATTTGGTCTGTTAAGAGAATAGCTGAGGGCAAACTTTAAAATAGACCTGCGTGCGTGAGTGTTCCTTTGTGTATAGCATACATTCTTGCATGTGCCCTCTTCAAAAAATATTAGCGAAATATCAAAGAATATTAGTAACATGAAAGCAAAAGGAACGGGTCTTTTGGGAATCAAAATATAATTAAACGAAATTAGCCAAGTTTGAACTCATAACGTCCTAAGAAGTTTGAATACAGCCAGTGGATGTGCTAACGGTTAAACCTATATTTCATTTTAACACAGCGGAAGTAACTCACGTCATATTACAAAAACAATTTACTAAAATACTTGTTGGTTATAAATAAAATACATTTTTAAGGTTTCAAAATTTCATTTACCTTCAAAAGATGGAATCATATTCCTTCATCCACTGTATCACTATCTCCCACCCTCTCTCCCCTCTCTCTCTCTTTCACTCTCCCTCCCTCTCTCTTTCTATATATATATATATATATATATATATGTACAGAAATAGAGAGAGAGAGCGATACACATATATACATACATATACATATACCCATATCTGTGTGTGTGTGTGCATGTATGTATGCATATAAATATATAGATATATTCTTTGTGTCTGTGTGTCAGTCTTATGTGTGTTTCAGCTTGTGCATATAAGGATGTGTGCGTGTGGGTTTGTAAGCAAATCAATACAATCTATTAATGATACATTGGTAGTTCCTCGAGTTTTCGTGTCTTCTGAGACAATTTTATTATTACGTAACGACTCTACATAATATGAAAAAATGGGCAAAGGGTTCTCCGTGAAATGATAACCACCGATATAACACTTCGTGTGTGACCGTTGGCTATTTATGTTTAACTCTGGCCGATCATGTTCATAATCAATTTGGTCAAATAAGGAAATTATTTAAAAGAAAAATTTTGGATGAATTTCAATAAATTAGTAAATAATAAATAACAGTTAAGAATATTGATGCACGTTCATATGTTACATATATATTGATGCGCTCAGGTACAAGTGTATGAGCGGAGGCGCAATGGCCCAGTGGTTAAGGCAGCGGACACGCGGTCGTAGGATCGCACTTTCGAATCCAAGACCGGGCGTTGAGAAAAATTACCTAAAGCTTCACGAGGCTCCATGGTGGCGAACCCTGGTGTACTCTTTCACAACAATTTTCTCTTCATCTTTCTTCCTGTTTCTGTTGTACCTGGATGTCAAAGGGCCAGCCTTGTCACACTCTGTGTCACGCCGAATCTCCCCGAGAACTACGTTAAGGGTACACGTGTCTGTGGAGTATTCAGCCATTTGAACGTAAATTTCACGAGCAGGCTGTGCCGTTGTTCGGATCAACTGGAAGCCTCGTCGTCGCAACCGACGGAGGGCCAAGACAAGTAATGTAAATGTATGAATATGCCCGTATGTGTATTGATATATATGGCAATGTCTGGATATGGTATAGACAGGGATAGGCTCTCCTCGACCCTAATTTTGTGTCCATGATATTCAACAACCTTGAATCAAATAAATCCTACACACATAATAATAATAATAATAATTATTATTATTATTATAATTATAATAATAATAGCCTGGCTAAGGAAAATGAACAAAGTGGATATAGTGCCAATTATTGTGGGGTCCTTGGGAACAATATCAAAATGCATCAAGAATAATATGGAGAAAACTAGAATCTTTCTTATATG
>NC_068983.1:1623674-1633961 GCF_001194135.2 Octopus bimaculoides | reverse complement strand
AACAAATGAATATATAAACAAATACGTATATATGTAAACTGCGGACTTGTGAGTAAAGTTTTAATCACACACGCATCATATCTATACACATCCTCTCTATATATGTGCATTGCTTTTTCTTCTCGGTCTCTCGCTTATACATCAATAATAATTATAAATACGAAAGGACGATGAACGTATGTCCATGGGCGGTGTTCTGTCAACAAGTAAGCGAGGTTAAGATGGAATCATTTCTTATTGTCACTACCCAAACTAATAACAGATCTAAAACCAAGAATTAGAAATAAATAAAAAGAAAGATGAACAGATAACTAGGAGCACCATGAAATGGATAATTTATGATTTACACAGAGACTACTATGCAACACTCCTCCAAAATTATACTGGAATAAACTCGTACAGTAAATACACAATAAAATAAACAAAGCCCACAACATGTGCCATAGAAGTCCGATATGCTGTGTTTACAGCTGGCGGGTTACGCCTGATTTCCATGGCCTTCGACTCTCTCAGCGTCATCACCGTTCGTATCTTGCTTAATTTATAAATTTCGATTATTGAAGCCAGAGGTAACTGCAACGAGCCTCTTTTACGATAGAGATCTGAACTATTCAATAGCCGAGGTAGGCCTAACCACTTTCTAATCAGCACATAACATTTTTGTTCAATGATTTCAACTCGTGACAATGCTACCTCGAATATTAAAAGTGACCACGAAAGTCACGGATACAGGGCGAACTGCAAGCACCAAATTTTATACTTACCTGGCAGCTTTGAGTTATCAATCGCTGATAATCCAACCACGATTTGTCTCATAATTTCTATCCTGCGACTCCTATCTGGCAATGTTCCAGCGTATACTAGCCCAAAGCTCTTGACAGATTCTTCCCTGACTGTTGAAATGCTTTCTTCAGCTATTTGAAACTTAAACTCTATTTGCGCTCCCTTAATAAATGTTAGACTGCGCGACTTATTTGCTCTAAATCGTATCCTTGATCACTTCATAAGCTCGTCTAGTCTCTAGAGGGTACTCTACATGATTTTCTTATCCTTTGATAGAAGTGTCAAATCATCCAAAATGGCCTTCTTAGGTGATAGTACATGGGCGATTTGTTTTGAAAAAATCCACGCTTTCAAAATCATCTCCATGACTAAGAGAAACCACGTGACAGATATTGTGCAGTTAGAACTTGTAAGAAGAGAACAGACAGTGGTTCAGTAACGATGCAGACTGACCACAACTGTTTTTCTAATTGAGCAAGGAGGAGGAAGGGAACAAGCGAAGAAAACAGGATAGTGATGCAGTGCTACATAGAAAGCGAACCTAAAAGAAGAGGTTATAGAAAGCGGATGTTAACATTCTGGATATTGAAGGGCATATTTTTAAGAGACTGAGCAGAAACTACAAGATTAAGCTAATGCTATTAGGAGAAGAAAGTGGATGACAGAAGTGGAGATAGAAGAGATCACAAGAAAACCGGGGAAAAAGACTAGGCAGTAGGAAATGCAAACGGCACAATAAGAGATACATTTCAAACCAAAGAGTCGTCTAAAGAAACAATAGTAATAGCACTACCAGTAAGGAAGGGACAAATAGTACGAGCGATTGAAGCGAGGAAAACGGGAAGATTTTAGATGAGCTACTGGACGTAGTGCACGAAGGAGTAAGGAAAAGATTGCCAGCGTCAAAGGGTACCAACAGAAGAAAGCTGCAAGAAATAACTCGGACAGTAGATTCTGTTATCAGTAGGAAAGATACTAAAATATAGCAGACACTAACATATTGATTTGTGCAAGAGGGGTAATAATCACTAGGAGATTAGATATTCAGCACAGAAATATTAGAAATGAACAAAGGAAAATAGTCTAGAAATGAGGTGTAGGAACTCTCGAGGGCTTATATTCCCCATCACCTGACTATTTTCCTTAGTCATTGCACGTTGATCGCTATAAGATTTAAGCTTATATAAATACCTATATCTATATCTATCTATCTATCTATCTATCTATCTATATATATATATATATATATATATATATGTGTGTGTGTGTGTGTATGTATGTATTCTTTCCAATATATATAATAAATATACTTGTCTGTGTGCGTACATATGTACATATGCATGTGCATGATTACGTGTGTGAGTGTCTGTGTCTGTATGGGTATGGATGTGTGTAGATGCCTTGCTAGTTGCCGTATACAATGACTTCCTTTAAAATTGCTAGTGCATTGCACTTAATGTTCTGAGATGAAATATTTCTAGGGTTTCTTTGTCGTTATTAACCTACAGATCAATGAAAAGCATGATTTGTTTCACATATGTATTATTTTCGGGAAGGAAGTGATATTGACGGCTGTAGTCGGAAGTAAAGAAAACAGGAAAATAGAGAATGGCAAACAATACGAGGATAGGTAGACAAATAAAGAAGTTTTATGGAATAATTTGAAAGAAATTGAAAGATAATCACTGTTAAGGTACGAGAGAATAAGTTTGCTAGAATGAAGAAGAAGAATGTTGAAAGATACGCAATAGGGAAATTATGAAAGATGTATAAAGACATGAAGGGGGTAAGAGTTTGGGGGAGTAAAAAGATGGATTTGACGAAACAAACAATGTTGAGATTCAATAAAGCAGACATAAATGAGAATATCTTATATTAGGGAAGAAACAAAAAGAAAAAAAGTATCTCACGTATCGTGCAACAATAATGGAAAGTAAGAAAAATCTTGGAACAAGTAACATTGGCCTTCCTTTGATGAAGGCAGCTTCCAACATAATCGAGATTAAAACAACGGTAGCATACATCTCTTTTGGAAAAATGTGCTCTTCCTTCTCCTGCTGCTCATCATCATCGTCATCAAACATCATCATCATCATCATCGTCGTCGTCGTCGTCATCATCATCATCATTATTATCATCGTCATTGTCGTCCTCTTCATCTCTTATTTTCTTCTGAACCTTTTTTATGCTACTCACAGATTTGTACTCACGTCTCGCACTGTTTCTAATCTTATTTCATTTCAATCAAAATCCTTTGAAAACTTCAAATAAACAAGATGTCTCACTATCACCTTACGACTTTGTTTCCTCCATTATTCTAATATAATTTTAGGATGCCGACCACCCTTGGAACCATTTGATCAGACCTGGCTGTGACTAATGAATACCTGTAGCCATGTGTCATCCATTCACACATACGTAGCGTATGGTGTTACGTTTTCCGGTCAAATGTTTGTCTTTTTCCGCTTAGAACTATTTTGACCTATTTTGAGTGAAAAACCTCTCTTGGTGTCCGTTTAAGTTCTGCTTGTAGATTAGTCTGACGCTTATTGTTGAACGGAACGTTTCGCCACATCTTGTGTTACGCATTGTCATCCTCATCACCCGTATAATGTATAGATCATTCCAGTTCAGTTCCATTTAGGATACAGTCAAGATGTAGGTTCAATGAGCGTGGTTACATCCAGGGCGCTCTTTCTTCTTTCTAGGAGTTATCATAATGAAGTCACTCTCCTCAGATTACAAAATTGCTTGCGTCAATCTCAGTGCAATGTGACTAACACCAACTTTGCGCGATTCTCTGGAATATGTGGCATATGATTATTTGTAGTATATTGTAAAACTTGCCTTTTTGCACCATCAGGATGAACCATTGAGTTATGGATTGTTGAAAGTGAGCAAGCACTTTTCAAAGTCATAAAGAACTAATTTTTCGTGAAAACCCTAACGTCCTGATCTAGTTACTAAAAGCAGTTAGCTCTTGGTTTAATTTGATCATAAACGTGTCATTTAACCGAATTTAGGTCAACCGCATGTGCCTCCGATCCGCTGGTCTTGTATCCCAAATTCATGTTATTCCTACATTCTGGCAGACTGGCCTCACAAAGTTCATCAAGGTCAAATTTCACTGTTAGAAGAACAATGAATCTCTCCGAGAGCGAATGTTTTCTTTGTCACTGTTCTACCTTTCATTAGGAGGCCTCAAGACTCATTCGTGGCCATTCTACTAATGATTTCTCTGCTGTTTCATATTTGGGGATATCCAGAGTGATCCTTTGTAACCGGGCAGTGCTTGATCTGCTACACACTGGAAGTGTTGATATTATGTGAGAGAAATGCTCGCAAGAGATTTAAGTTCTAATCTTGAATTTAGGAATAAATTTTATCACACTTTTTAGTATGAAAAGCAAGGTAGGGCAGCGAGCTAGGACAGGCCAAGAGATTCCGATTCTAAAGTCGGCACAGCGGCTGGTCAGTGGTTGTTCTTGGTATGATGTGTCTTTATCCATTTAAGGCAGGAGTTCATCTTCCTTTGACAAGATTTGCTTTTCAATTACAAAGACTATTCAATTATCACACGATAAAATCATCACTTACTGAATATCGGAGCATGCAGAGGACATATTGTTGTCCATAATATTTTTTTTTGTCAGTGATTATATATGAAACAACATAAATAGATTTCTACAACAGTAAATAATGAATGTTTGCCCTGACGTGAGGTCGTATCACGAAGCAATCATGAGATTGATGCAGATTCCCTAATTAGGATGGTTATCATTTTTGCTTGTATTTTTGGTGGGTAATTTGGCGCTAATGCGTAGCCTTTGTAGAGACTTAGTTTGTCATTTAGTTTCGATAATAATTATGCGTTACTAGTGTTTTTTTCATTTGCACATGGTTCAACAGAAGGGGTATATGGATGATAGTATATGCTTCCATGTTTCGTGGATTGTATTTTGATGCAAAATAAATAAAGTTTTATGTCTATCAGGGCATTTTCTTGTTTTGTTTTGTCTTTTTTTGTAATTCTTGGATGCCTGTCGTCTTTTGCACCTTCTGTTCAGTTATTGATTAAGTTCCCCAGATATTTTCTTTTAAATAATATGTTTTCAGGTTTCAGGATTGGATAAAATTCTGTAAATTCTTATTGCCAAGTTATACTGGTTTTGTCTGTTCTGAATGGCAGGAAGGAACGAGTAGGTATTGTTTTGAGCCACATGTTCGCTTCAATGTTAATTCCTCTTTTTAAGATTAGGATATCCAAAGACGGTAATTGTTTGTGCCTGTATTCTTCTGTGAATTGGATATTATGATTTATGTAGTTAATTAGGTTTTTAAACTCAAACTGTTGATCCAGATTACGTTATCACAGTATGAAAAAAAACAAAAAAAAACATTTATATCTAGAACTGCTTCACTATGATTATACAATTTGGCATCTATATTTAGGTGACTGGTGTATTTTAATCCGTATTCTCACTTCCCTCCGAAATGATTTACGAAGCACATACTGTCTTTCCATTAAAAGATTTACGAAACAACGGCTTCCATGTTTTTTTCTCACTTGGAACTTCTTGATGCATCATTCATATATTTTCGTCTGTTTCATAGTTGTTTTTGCCGCTTTAGACTTTCCCTTCACTTCATTATAACATAAAGATGAAAGTTTTCAATTTTGATTTAAATGCAAAATTTAAAATAGATAGGTTTTATGATTTAATATAATCATGTTCTTTGATTATTCATTCGTGTAAATTGTAGGTGATTCTATTTCGTTTATTTGGCTTCTAATTCTTCATTATGTGAGTGACTTCATTTCTGAGTATTCAATTTGTCTCTACTTATGTCAGTTGGCTGCTTCTATTAATTACGCATCTAAGCGTTTCCCGGTGTAGGTTAATAAGACGCTCCCGAATTCAATTTGGTTTCCGTACTTTGTATAAACTATGTAATGTATCAATGTAGAACACAGCCACAACCCTTCCCAGTTATTCTCGGTTCTCTACATCTGTCCACGGTATATTCTCTTGGTACAGTATATTTAAAGTATGGTGCAAATGCAAAGTTCTGTTTATGCCAAGCCACGTCCCCTATTTACTTAAAATTCTTCCTCTCTACAACCGATCTTTACCTTCATTCTATTAGCAGTTTCTCTCTTGAATATCTTATTCATTGTCTTATACTCTCTGTAGATTCAGGCCCCTCCAGCGCTGTATTGAATATAATTATCTATTTCACTGTATTCCATGACCTGTTTCCCCTGGACATCCATTTATGTTATTTAATGAGAACAAATTATTGGTTAGCGCTAACTTAAAATCTGTGTATTTACCATCAGGTTTCGAAATTATATCAAACAGAACGATTAACATTGGAAAACAACATAATATTTCTAAATCCTCTGATCACTTTACTATTTTCGAATTAAATCTTCTCACTCTTTTCCAGGCATATTTGCATAATTGCTCCAACTCTGCACTAATCATCTGGCTCAAAAGAATAGGACTACTCAATCACCACAGGTCTTGTTTCTAGCAGAACCAAAGCAAATTCAAACGATTGGAAAATAAAAAGGAAAGCACATGAACACATAACACACACAGAATACACAGTATACAAGCACTTAAATGCAACACAACAACACATAAGATATAGAGTAAATACAGAGAATAGAGGGAGAAAAACCTGAAGAGAAAATATTAAAAAACAAGTGTCGTTTTGGACGGAATAGAAACAGAATGTTGAAAAAAATGGCTAAGAGACCCGTTTGAAATTATAAGAGTGTCTGTGAACACGAAATATCTGAAACTGAAATTTATGGCCAAATGAGCGAAGTAAATCAATTTTTATCTCCTTACCAAAAAAGCAAAATAATGCAGTGGAGGAACAACATAATATTGGCGCTGAGAAATCATGAGAAAAAATTCTGAAAAATCATTGCTGACAGAATTGAAGTCAAAAATGAATGAAAATAGCTGCGAAACAGTTTGGTTTAGAAGTGGAAATGAAATGAGGGATGTTATTCTTAACCTAAAGATGGTTATTCGGTAAAGTAGAGAATATGATGAAGAATTATTCATTGCGTTTTTATTATCACAAAAGCTTTTGACGAAGCTGTTCATGACAAATTATGGTCTGTGATAGCTAAAATAGTATTTCCTGTATGTTTTATAGAATTATTAAAATCACTGTATTCTCAGCAAACAGCAACTGTCAGAAACGAAGTGGATTTCACAGAATTGTTTGATATAGTCTAGTGCACGACAAGGAGATATCAGTTGTCTTCTCTATTTAATGTCTATCCAAAGGATATAAGAAAGAATGCTTTTGAGTATTTTTGAAGTCACAATAAAATTCAGTTGAAGAATATCGCCCAACCTCAAATATTCGAACATATACTGGTTTTTAGACTTCAAATTACGAGAATTATTAGAGCGCTGGCTAGAAATGGCTTTCAGTATTTACTCATCCTCTTTGCATTTTAAAATCAGATCCAGTCAATATTACTTTTCGTCATGCAAGGATTTGCATTGACGAATGAACCACACACAAGCACATACATACACACATATACGTAAATGCCGGACAATGAGAATGAGTGCTAAACATGGCATTGATGGATAAATATTCTTTATTTGTGAATAATAGATATCTATATATCTTATAAAATATAACAGTGTGTGTGTATGAGTTTGTGTATGTGTGTGTGTGTGTGTGTGTGTGTGTGTGTGTGTGTGTGTGTGTGTGTGTGTGTGTGTGTGTGTGTGTGTGTGTGTGTGCGCGCGTATTTTCCTTATGTATTCGAAACCTGAGTTGCCGATTCTGACGTACGGGGTATCAAAAGATTCAGTAATTTTCGGCTACTAAATAAAGTATGCTTTTTGCACAACTCTTTTCTACTACAAATCTCTCGAAAACGCCTTCTGGTCGCACAATTTTGAGGTTTTCAGCTAAAAGGGAAGCAACTCTGCATGAACAGTCTTAAAATAGTGTTTTACCAGGGAATGTACCGTCAACTTTATTAATATTATTTAGTAGATAATCTTTTAATGTGAAGTATTTTTGTCAGTGTTTTGTTTAGCCCGGAGTTGCCTCTGCTATAGCAGAATCATCGCATATTTCGATGAAAGGGTGTGTTTTAAGAGAGATCTGGCTGCTATTTGTATAAGCTCAAGTTACCACAGAGACACCTCTGTGTTGTGTGTGTATGTGTTTTGTTGTGGTGACAAAAATACTTTTTCTCAATATTTTGCACAATAATTTCTTAAGAAATCTGGGCATCTTTCTTACTGCTAACCATTCAACTTCAAACTACAGTTGTTAATGTTTGGAAGTCAAGTACACTGAGATGTACATATAGTATTATCGTATAGAGTGGAAGATCAATACAAAGTTTTGAACTCATTATGTTGTGGTTAGTAATAGATTACCTTAAATTTGAAGCCATTATGTCTTAAAAATTATTTTTCCCGGGTTTAGTCTTTCGGCGATCACCGTGATGGGGTATCACCTTCAAATACTTAATTGATCATACTGACCTCAGTACGTTTTGCAATCCGACATGTATTTTATATATATATTCTCTACTTGATGAATTGCTAACTTTGAGACATGGTTTGGCACAATACTCGATTTAACAACAAATGTAAACACACGTACACACACATATTAGGGGCAACAATGACTGTATCGTATAGAAATTTGCTTTTCAACCACATGGTTCCACGTTCAGTCCCTCTGCATGGTACCTTGGGCTAATGTTTTCTACTATAGCCCTAGGCCAACCACAAACTCGTGACAGAATTTGGTAGTATTCTAACAGCGTTGTTCATCAGCAAATGACCGAAAAACATGTTTATAAAGATTTGTCTGCTTCACACTCCCCGAGTGTCGATTCTGCCCATAAGAAAGGAACTAATAACACAATGTGGATGTAGGTCATAACATTCGGATAATTCTGGGCTGCATATATATTGTAAGATACAAATTAGATGGTAATTTATTTACAGACACAGAAACGCCGTTAGAACAGCAGAAATAATGGGTAGATTACCGTTAAAAAGCGGAAAAATTCCTCAACAAACCGCCATGGGACTTGATCCCACATTCCTTCAAGGCTGCGGTCAAGTCCTTTAACTCTAAGCTAAACTGCTCGCTGACAAATTAAACCGCAATTTTGGAAGCTGTAAAGCTAAATGTACAAATACGTGTATATAAATATATACAAACTAACATTTGTGTTTTCCTCTGCTACAAGTGCTAATATGTCGAAAAATATCTCAAACATATTCATTAGGCACAAACCACATATAACGAACTGAAACTTGAATGAGAGAAGAAACGTGTATAGTTAGGAAGAAAGCATATAGAAAACGTGTAAAATTAAAAACCGGAAAACGAAAAAATGACAGTTAAAAATTTAAAAAAGTAAAATATGTTTCAGGTATTTCTCAATATAGGAAACTATAAGTAACACATAAAAACGTGTATTGTGTATATTACGAAATATACAGACACACATATATATATATACATACGTACGTATATATATATATATATATATATATATATATATACGAGGTGTTACCAGATTAGTTATATTCAATAAGAACAATTTATTTGTCTAAGTTTTATCATCATCTCCTTTGAAATAGTCACCTTGAACAGCAGTACACCTGTCCCACCGTCCCTGACACTTTTGGAATACGGTCTGGAAGTCGTTTTCCGTGAGTGGAGAGCCATCTGAGATTCGTTCTTGATCTCGACAACGGTGTTAAAATGGCGACCTTTGAGCTGCATTTTCCTTTTCTGGAAGAGATGGAGTCCGCATTAGCTAAATTTGGTGATCAAATAGGGTGGAGTTGTGATGTCAAGTTGTTTCTGGCGTGAAAGTCACGAGTGAGGAGAGCTCAATGACGGTGCATTGTCCTCGTGAAAAATCCAATTCTTCGCGCTCTACAGATCTGGTCACCTTCACTGAATGTCCTCCCGCAAACGCTTTAAAACTTTGCCGTAAAATTCTCGATTGACGGTCTGGACGTGGAGGACGAATTCTCGATTGACAATGCCGTGGTTGTCGCAAAAAGCGATGAGGATGCTCTTGATTGGGTTGCAGTTCTGTAGTGCATTTTCGGTCGTGGAGATGAGGACCTCTTTCATTGCGACAACTACTATTTCTATCAGGGTTGTACCTGTAGACCAAATTCTCGTCACCGTGGTTGATCTTCGACATGAAGGAGAAATTGTCAGATTTCAACGCAATGTTATTTCTGCTCAGTGGTCAGCAGCGGGAGACAACATTGGCGGACACACACCGCATTTCCAACTGAGACGTTAGGATTGCCTGCACGGATACATACGACAGACCAACACTTCAGCGATGACTTTGATTGTGGTCCAACGATCAAAAGCACAAATTTCACAACTTGCCAAGTATGCACATTGATATCACTCAACATACTGCCTCATGATGGTCACTGGTATATATATATATATATATAT
>NC_068983.1:1614576-1623149 GCF_001194135.2 Octopus bimaculoides | reverse complement strand
ATATTAGAAGAGCGTTATAGTTCACTTTAAGCATTATGATACAGAAGTATACTAATAGAGAAAAAAGGAAAGGGGAGAGCTTCTAACAATGATGAGAGACCCTTCTTCAGAGGTATACCTGCCAGTTGGATAGCAGAATAGGCAGTGATCCCGTTTAGACAAGTTGGTGTTACAGCAGTGGTTTCCCCAAAAGATGATATTGCTGGTGTCGTAGAGATCATTGTGGGTGGATGACTGAGTATAAGGTTAGCAGCAGTGGTAGTGAAGGTGGTTGTGTACAGCAGTGTTGCTGGCGGTGGTGGTAAATCCCATGGTAGTAGTCGGTTTTGGCGCTGGTGGCACATGTATTGGTCGTAGTCGGAGTACGCTTCGTTCACTACAAATCGACCCATTTCGTTTGTACTAAGACCAGATACATACGAAATGAAATCTCCCGTATACTTAACAGATGCAGTGACAGCATCAGGCATAATACTCAGGTTGCCAGTCACTCAGGATTCTCCTAACGATCGGGTACCAAGGGTCGTTACAAATCAAATAAACTAGGCAAGAGGATTTTCTGTAGGACCTGCCTCCTAAGTGAGAAGTGTTCACATTAACGAAATGATCGGTTTTGTCATCCGTAAGTCCATCCGCGGGGAAGGATCCTAACATCCTGCCAGCTTGATCGGGACTGTTCCTGCATACACGCCTCTTAACGGAGAGAACTCTCGTGTGTGTGTGTGTGTGTGTGTGTGTGTGTTTATGTGTGTGTGTCCGTGTATGTGCGTGTGCGTGTGTGCGTATAAATATATATATATATATATATATATATATATACATGGGTGTGTGTATGTACATGTGTTTAGAACAATCTTTATGTATGTATAAAATTGTCTACATATTCACGAGAATACGTAATCGATTGTATAGGTCTGAATTTATATCTTCGTCTCTACATCCCTGCTTTTGAACCTCTGTGCCATAACAGTTCATCAATTCACCTGACCTGATTTTCCCAAAACATTATATATTGAAATAAAATGGCTCCTGCTACTGACACTCCTCACCATAATCTTCACTCCCACTCACGTCATTCATCTATTGCCTCCCACTCTTTCTCCTCACACACTCTTCACAAAATTTAGCAGCCCTTCTCTTCATGAATATTTCTTAAATTCTCATATTTTTCATTTATATTCTAAAGATGAAATCCTCCTTTATAGGTAATCCTCTCTGGGAAGCGACAAATATCGGAAACTTTATATTTCACTCCTCAATTCACATAATTTCTGTAATTTATTTTTATCGACAACAATTTTTGCTTCAATTTTGTGCATTCAATCAAACTTCTGTTTGCCTCGGATTCCGTTTCTTACCTTAACGGTATAAAGTAATTGGAAATGAGATTGTCAACTGGTGGATGCATTTTGGTAGCTGAAGACTTTTACTGGAAATTAATATGAATGCGTCAAAGAGATAAAGCTAATTCCAGTTGCAAATCCTGCTGTTATCTCTTTAAATGTTATCTGAATATCAGTAAGTAGAAATCTAAGTTGAAATTATTCAAAATGTCATATTTCCAATGGCAACATATGAATCAGAATGCGACGTTGAGATTAAAAAGCGGGGAGAGAGGAAATATAATTTTCAAATTTAGTTTTATAGAAGAATATTTAAGATTAGTTAGACGACGGAACAAAAAAATAATCGGTATTTCATTGGATCAGGTTGCAATTTATGGAGTCCTTTAAATTACAAGGCAAACAATAAATTAAAAATTTAAGGTGTCTCATTAATGCAAACGTTACAAAAATAATGTTGATCACTGAAAATGCCCCTTCGAAAAGGTAAAGGAGAATTAGGGATATGTATGACAAACTTATGGCGATAGGAAGAATGAAAACTCAAATAATATATGTAGCAGATAATAGATATAAATAACAAAGGTTTTTAAGAACGGTACATACATCGAATGTTGGCAGAGGCGGATAACAACAACAACAACAACAACAACAACAACAGCAGCAGCAGCAGCAGCAGCAACGACAACAACAGCAACAATAATAATACTAATAATAGTGGTAATAATTGTATTAGTGGTGGTGACGGTAAGGTTAGTAATAGTATTACTTAGAACATGCCCATCCCCTCCTCCGCGCACATGTTTGCATAAATTTTAATCCCTACCAGCTTGATCTTATCCATCCGTGGCTCTTCCGTAACAAGGGAATAAACAGAATCTCAAGCAACCAAAACCGATTTGGCGTTGTTTTCTAACATTAAAAAAAAAAAAACGTAGTAATAATAACAACGGATTAAACAATACCGGTAAAACAAATTGTTTAGAATCAACCAAATAATATTTATCGAGAAATTAATAATCGTATAAGATGTGAAAGCTTAGTTCCTGATATTGATAGAGGCCGATAGTTCTCGGAAAGATATGGAGTAAGTAAGAACAAGATAATATTACAGCTGAATGGCTTTGCAGCCTGAAGCAAACAGCTTCTTATCTCTAGCAGGAGGCTATCTACTGCACCGAAGACAGTATCAGAAATATGAGTCAAAAGATATACAACTGGAAAGCAGCAGAACCTGATGGTGTACACAGATTTAGGATAAATACGTTCAGTGGGTGTCATAAATTGATCACAGAGCAATTTAATGCATTGATCGATGGCGGAGAAGAAATCACGGGCTGGTTGACAAATGTAGGAACATTGTTGTGTCTGAAGGATGCATCAAAGGCAAATACCGCCGACAATTACAAGCTAATTACTTCCTTCTCATTAATGTGGAAGTTACTGTCAGGAGGAATTGCAGAAGAACTGTTCAAATTTCTTGATGAAGATGATATGTTATCAACAGAAAGAAAGGGTTGTACGAGGAGATGAGGAGGTACCAAAGACCAATTATTGATAGACAAAATGGTAATGCAAGATTGTAAACGAAGGAAGACAAACTTGGGATTGACCTGAATGGGTTATCACAAAGTTTATATGATTCCACATTCGTGGATCATCGAGTCATCGAGTGCTTGGATTTGTTTGGAATTGCGAGGAATGTAACGTATATAGCGGGGTGGAAAATTGAGTTGAAGGATTTGAGCCAAGAATCTGAAGCAGAAGGAGTCACCGAAAGCATGGTATATAAGATACTGTGGGATTTTACAATCCAAAGTGACTCCCAAATCGAGGCTCAGAGAGCAGATATTGTTGTGGTCGACAAAAATAAAAAGGGTTAAAAAGTAGACTATTAAAAAAGACAAAATTGCAAGAATGTGAACTATGAGGAGAGTGTCTGTCATTCCAGTAGTTATAAGGGCAGTCGGGGGATTAACAACCGAGTTCAAGCAATATATCAGAGAAATCGGAATTGAAATGAGAGCAGAGCAAGCCCAAAAAACTGCTCTGCTGACGATAGCTAGGATTTTGAGATTGGTACTTGGATGTTGAATGTCTCCCACGATAATAAAGAACCAAGTATCAAAGATTTTAATGTGTGGAAGGAGTCTCTGTGAAACCCCTGACAGCAGGCTGCAGTCCGCTCTCACACAGAATATACCAGAAAAAAAGAAGAACGAGCGCTCTGAGAAATAAAATTAAAAAAAAAAAAATAATAATAATATATACAACGCACAGAAGGTGGCAGGGGTCTTATACAGCTAGAAAACTATTATAAAATAACCACCATAGGACTGCAAAAATACCTACTCCAGAAGCAAGGGAAACTAATACAAATAGCCACAAAACACGAGCAACACAAAAAACTGTTTTCAGTATTTAAGGAAGCTGACAAATACAAACAAGAAATCAATCTACCTAACAAACACGAAGAAGAAGAAGAAGAAGACGAAGAAGAAGAATAAGAAGAAGAAGAAGAAGAAGAAGAAGAAGAAGAAGAAGAAGAAGAAGAAGAAGAAGAAGAAGAAGAAGAAGAAGAAGAAGAAGAAGAAGAAACAACAAAAGCTATAAAACAAATGAAATCCAAACTAAAACGAACATCTTACAAAAATCAATAATATACCAGACAACAGTGGCTGATTTCTTACACCTTAGAATAACAACATTGCACAGTAAAAATTAAATTCTATAAACTAATTTCGTTTTAATATATATAGGGAGTAATTTTAGATCCTCGTATCTAGAGCACCGTAAATTGTCGAACCAATGTGTATACAACCGCTTACATTACTGCCACTCAGACATTATGTCATAGCATCGCATAACAACTAGTTTGAATCAGAAAGCTATATAAAAGTGCAATAAGCAGTAGAATCTCACTGGACGTATAGCTTGGCTATCCTACACGGAACCGATGTGTTTCATACACCGATGTACATACGTTGTTACTAATGTTCCTGAAATATTATCGAAGTTTATAATATATGTTATAAAACGCTCAATGACGTTAGTTCGTTTCTGTACTCACTGGGCTCTCCACTGAGCATTGCATGTGACCTGTAGAAAAGAACAAGCACAAGCTCTTTCTTCTGAATAATTACAACACACAGTGCGCGCACACACTCACATGCGCACACACACAATCACATTCAGACACACGCACGCACACATACACGCACATATGTATACAGGTTCGGTGATGTAAATTGAAAATAGAATTCAAAGCATGAGTGTATACGAAGATTTTTTTATCAAGAATTCGCTGAGGTTACAGATTGACTCAAGGGCCAAGAGTTTCGTGTATTAACACTCTTCAAACCGATAGGTGGTAAAACACCAAACTCTCAGTACGTAGGTCACTCTGTTAATTCTGCTAAATATATATATATATATATATATATATATATTTATATATTGTAGTTTCAGCTAAGAGCTGTGACCATGATGGCGCACCGCCGTTTTGGTACACTGTTATTACTGAGATCCTCCTCTAATATATGACACTTGGTGTAGAATGAAGTTTGATGTAGCTACCCTCATTTGCACCTCTTGCTGTGAGGTAGATTTATCTGGGTCTCTCGACAGGAAGAGGTCCAATTTTTATTTGAAAATACTTATATCCACTTTGTGTAGGTCCCCCAGACTCTTTGCGAGAATAGTAAAAAACAGTGGGCTCCTGAAACCTAAGCTGTTGTAGTAACTGGTCCTGAAACGCGATGGCATTGCTAGGATCTTTGGCACTGTGCAGTGTCGACCTGTTCTGGCAGTGGTGTAGCTTTCAATGCCAAAATTTGGTACAATTCCTTCCAGGATCTTCCAGATGTATATTACGGCATACCTCTCCCGCCTTCGCTCCAGGGAGTAGAGTCTTAGCTATTTCAGCCGTTGCCAGTAGCTGAGCTGTTGCAAAGAGACGATCATCTTTGTGAAGCTTCAAGGTCCGCCGTTAATTTTACACTGTTGCGTGACCATAGCTGGGAGTAGTAATTCAGGCGGGTGAGGGCGAATGTCCTCCAGAGAACCATCATGGTTTCCTTATCTCCGGTACTGGATGTTCTCAGGATCCATCCAGCCGGTCGTCTCCACTTTGTCGCCATCCTGGTATTGTGCGCTTGAAAAGAGGTATCATCACTCATGTCGACACCCAGGTTCCTCACTGATTTAGGCTATGGGATTGTAATTCCCTGTGGACCAGTGGACCCTATTAGTTTTACATTCAGTTTTGGCTGGTAGCGCAGGGCTTGGAATTTTTCAGCATTAAACTGAATATTATTATCGTTAGCCCATCTGTAAATTGAGTCCAACTCTTGTTGCAGCTGTGCAACATCGCTGGGGTCCTGAATTTTCTGCGACACTTTCGTATCGTCTGCGTAGCTTGCAAGGGTGGCCATCCGGGCAGTTGAGGGCATAACTGAGAGGACCACTAGGAAAAGCTGTGCAGTAGGGACAACCGAATTTTCCCTTTCCGGTATTATATTACTTATAGCCGTCTTCGTTATGATATATATATATATATATATATATATATATATATATATATATATATATATATATATATATATGCAATTACATCTGAAGAATTGTCAAACAAGGCGAACAAGTAGTGGAGGGAAAATGAACAATAAATGGTAGAAATAGAACAAGATCCTTCAAAGGCTCCTAGCATGAGATCCGAAACACCTTAGAGACTTTCCCTCTTTTAATCACTGAATTTCTCTCCCTCTTCGTTTGCGCTCCACTGATAAAAGTAAAGAAAATAGAAAATGTCGATCGCACTTGTGTATAATGTTAATTTTAATTTCAAATGATTCTGAAATTTTCATTGCTCTGCCGTTATCACTTCACTTTTCTCCACTGTCAAAAGTGTAAGGAGAAGAAAAAAATAACGAAGAAAAGGATATCGATGTTTTACATGAAGTTAGACCGTCTGGTTTCATGATCCCAAGGTACGTTGCATTGACTAGCTCCATTAGAGCGAATTAACGTTATATGCAATAACTAGAACACCGAAAAGGGAAAAAAAAAAAAATTAAATGTATGGAGCTATTATTTCATGTTACCTCAATCATAAAAAAGACCTCGCATAATAATATTAAAGCAAAAAACAAAAATGATTATAAGCCTTAGGCGGTTCATTCCCTTTAAAGGAAATCTTCACCCTGCCTTCTACGTTTCTCTTTCTCTCTGTCTGTTACTCCGGAAGCAACTGTAGATGCCAGCATCAACAGTGACCAGTCATAATTATATATACACCCAGAACGTCGCCAATAGCTTAGGTGTAAAACTTATGATTTCTCGTTTTCTTGTGAATCGATTTTTATAAAACTTTTCCCAGCTGGTCTGCACACTATAGCATCACCATTGTTATGTTTTCATTATTCTGTGTAACCTCCTTTATTTATATATTTTTTTTTGTTAAATATTATGGTTTTCTGCTAAATATATACTCAATGTATGATTAATGTGTATCCTTACCCTTCATTTTGTGAAGAAAAAGTCTAGATGAGATATTTTCATTCAAAAGCTATTAGCGTGGTTTACCCAAAAACTGAAGAATCTGAACTAAAAAAGACAGGACGTTACATAGAATAATGAAAACATAACAATGGTGCTGCCATAGTGTGCAGACCAGCAGGGAAAAGTTTTTATCAAAATTGATTCACAGAAAACCTAGAAATCATAAATTTCACTCCTAAGCTACTGGCGATGTTCTGGATGTATATATAATTATGACTTGTCACTATTGATGCTGATACAAACGAAGTAACAGACAGAAAGAAAGAGAAAAATAGAAGGCAGGGTGAAGTTTCGCTTTAAAGGCTTATAACCATTGGTGTTGTACACCAATATCTATCACGGACGAGAAAAATCCAGTTGCGTCTACTATCATATCCGCGTGATGTCACTTTCACAATTCCAGTCATATTTACATTCGAGTTACGAGCCGATGCTCCAGTATGACCTGAGCATTGATAGATAATATACAATACACAACGAATAAATACCAGCAGCATATGAGACTCTACATTTATTCTGGTAAACAACAAATATTCTATGTGATATAAATTGCTGACATCACTATCAGTTCCAGGATTTTATCTAAAACAGAAAAACAGTGAGGTAAAAGTAATTCCTGTGGCAAAAATAAACGTGCGATAAGGTGTACTTCTCTTCAGACTTCAATATTCTTGCAGCTTTGTTGTGTTAGAGTATGAAAAAATTGTGTGCGGAAAACATTATTTTCCAATGAAAAGTCAAATATTTTGCCTTCAATTGATTTCTTTAATACAAAAAAAAAAAAACCTCAAGGGAACAATTCTGATAGATAACTGAATTCCCGTTCACACAAATCGTGATTCTTTTTCTTCGGCGTATCTGGTTGCCATTTTATTATAGGAAAATGATCATGGGAATGGAAATGTTCCTGTCTCGGATTCGCTATTAATACATTTGAACATCTTATGTGAACACTAAAATTCAGGCTGTAGCATGGCTTCGTGATTAAAAAGCTCACTATACAACCACGTTCTAGCAAGTTCAATCCCACTGCGCTGCTCCTAGAGCAAGCGTTTTGTTGCTGTACCCCTACACCGAACCACCGTCATAAGACTGAATTTCATACAAGGAGCCATTGTGGATTGTGGAGCCCCGTTATATATATATATATGTATATATGTATGTATGTATTGGCAAAAGTTCGAGGAAGAAGGTTAGTGATTTACATTGATCTCAGTGTTCAACTGGTACTTTTTTTATCGACTTCGAAAGGATGAAAGGCAATATCAACCCCGGCGGCATTTGAACGCAGAAAGTGGTGACAGAAGAAATGCCACTCAGCGTTGTGCCCGAAATGGCAAAGACTCTGGTACCTCGCCTCTTTATTTATTTATACATACATACATACATGCATACATACATATTCTTTTACTTTTACAGTGTAAAGAAGTCAAATATTTCATTTTCTACTCCGTTCTTCCGGCTTCGCCACGCATTTCAAATAATTTATTCGGCGAATTAAATTGGGATTCCTTAACGACAATGTAACCTTCATATAATAAGGTTTCTTCAGCTTGATGGGTAGTTATATGAGTACCCCTCGCAGAGTAATTATTACATCAGAGTATCTGCTAGCTAGGATATATATATGTAACCTGAATTTGGCTTGCTCTATTCTCTGAATTTGGATAT
>NC_068983.1:1611574-1614499 GCF_001194135.2 Octopus bimaculoides | reverse complement strand
TATATATATATATATATATATATATATGTATGTATGTATATCACAAATGAATGTGCGATTGGACGGCAGGGACTTGCTGCTCAAGGTGCCGAGCCGCAGGCCCACTGACGTGCCGATTATCTCAATGTGGTCTTGAAGAGACCGTGGGCGTCAAATAAGATCAGCTAGCCACTCTACTATTTGAAATAAAATCCCCAGGCATGGGAGTTCCATCAGCCAAGTCACACGAGATGTGAGCAGAGCGACGAAGCTGTCCTGTATGCACTCATCCAGTTCCTGAGCATTGCTGATCTGTGGGTTTGTTTCGAACACCCACTGTCGCGTTTGGGTTGGATCTAGCTATCAATTGAATCCATCGTGACGATCTTCCCGCTGCCTGCTTCTAAGCAGGCAGTATTTATACGCTTGGTAGCCATAGCAAAAGATGTTGTATGGTGGTCGAGATTGAATGGACTGAAAAAAAAAAAAGAACAATTTCTTCTTTGGCCAATCCCTAATGAAATTCTTCGAGGTGGAGGGAGGAGTGTTGCCTTCCAGCGATTTTGTTGAACCCTTTTAATTCAGATTTTGTTGCAACTCCTGCAATATCGCACAGGTAGTGGGATTGCTATCTGTAGCCTAGTTCCATGCTATTTGGTTATTTTCAACTATCGTATACTTTTCTTCTTCTTCTTCTTCTTCTTCTTCTTCTTCTTCTTATTATTATTATTATTATTATTATTATTATTATTATTATTATTATTATTATTATAATATGTTTGACTTTTGCTTTGAATTTGTACAAGTTGGCTGCAAATCTCACCCAGAGACCACAAGAGACAACAAGTTAAAATTTCATGTTTGTATAATGCCTAGGGTGTCATATATTTGGTGCATATATGTTATATATCTGTACATAATATTGTTCTAGAGAATGTTTAATAAACCATAAGAAAATTAAAAGATGGCTTCAAAATTTGAGATTACATACACAGTATTTTACGTAGAATATGGGCAGCTCCCATGAGCACTATCTCTTGAATTTCTGCCATTTTGGGGTTTCCTGTTATCTGAGCTAGGTACGAATCAGCTATCATTCCTAGGGTACCTACGACAACAGGTATTGTATTAGCCCTGATGTTCAACATTTTACCAATTTCTATTTCATGATCTTTGTACTTGCTCAGTTTTTGGTAGGGCTTGACAGATACATTTATGTCGATTGGGACAGTCACATCAATGAGGAGGCATGATTTTTATCTGAAGTCTTTCAATATATCTGGCCTAGTCGCATCTATCTTTCTATCAGTTAATTATTGATGTGATAATACTTATTATTATTATTATTATTATTATTATTATTATCATTATTATTATTATTATTGTTCAGTAGTTTTATTTTTATAACGTGCTTTCACTTCACTACCGAGCGCAGCTCTGTGTGCCTTGAGTATGTGCTGTGGTTTGCTGTGATGCTCTTATGGCTACTGTATTGAAAGAGTTTTGCGTAAGATGTGTGCAGTGTCCAGTGGTGCAATTTTCTGTACGTTATATATATTTGTAAGTTTAAGGCGGAGAATTGGCTTTCATCTTTTCGGGTTCGTTAAATTAAGTACCAGTTGCGTACTGGAGTCGATGTTATCCACGAGTTCTCTCCTTCGCGTAGAAAGGATTATTATTGCTATTAACGTCGTCATATACGAGACCACACCTACCACAGTATAGTTGTTCCATTGCATTGTGATCAACGGATTTATTAGTTTATCAATACGATAATTATAAACACAATCAACATCATGATAATGGGGAAAGAAGAATGTATCTAATTGGTAGCTATAATAATTTAGAAATTAATGGGTTGAAGGGCGAGAAGTGAAGAAGTAGATACTTTATGAGAAATAAAGAAACAAAATAGAATAAACAAGTTATGTTCTGAATTTGGAAAAGAGTGGATAGGGTAAGGGGAAAACAAATAAGTTGGGAAATATGGGGGAAATTCATTGACAAATTTTGAAGCTTGTTCGATGGAAAAAAAAACATTGCTTTAAATAATAACTGAAAATAGATGTTTTAGTGTCTGAGTGATTATTTTGGAAGAAAATATTGAACTTCGATTAGAGCCAAACGATTAAGTACTCACATGAAACCAGAAGAGTAAGCAGCTAAAGATTGACTTAATTTTATAATAGATGTGTAGAGTTGGGGGTTGGGAGTGAAGCAGTATTTTTACAAAGTAATTATAATACACGAATTAATATTTGGCTTCAGAGAGGAGGAGACGCAAGATAAATATTAGCAAAATGGCTATATTTACCACTGCGGTAAATATTGAAGTTTTATATACTTCTAATAGATTGGGTACCACACGAGCAGAATGCGATGTACAACAGTAGTATTACATTAATTGAAAATGAAGTGCATTACGGTATCATTTAACGAGAATATTATGAAGGATGTAATGTAATTATATAAATAATTGCTGAAACATAATGGTATCTGTCTTATCTACAGCTATGGTAGACCATGTCCTCATTCGTTGACAGATTACATTTTGAATCACATTGATCTGAATCAGCGCCCTCTACGAAATAAACGGTGTACATTCTGCAGTCTACACACTCACATATGTTGAAGTATGTATATATATTTACGTATTCATATGTGTGTGTGTGTGTGTTCTTTTATTCTTCTACTTGTTTCAATCATTTGAGTGCGCCCATGCTGGAGCAACGCTATACAGGGATTTTTAGTGGAAGACATCGACCCCGGGTTTTGTTCTTTGTAAACCTAGTTCTTATTCTATTGGTCTCTTTTGCAGAATCACCACGTTACGGGGAGGTAAACACAACATCACCGGTTGTTAAGTGTAATGGGAGGGGAAAACACAGGCATCAAGACACACACACACACACACACACACACACACACACACACACACACACACAC
>NC_068983.1:1610292-1611410 GCF_001194135.2 Octopus bimaculoides | reverse complement strand
TATATATATATATATATATATATATATATATATATATATATATATATGTATGTATGTATGTATGTATATATGTATGTATATATATTTAAGGTTGTATATAAGTTTGAGTGTAATACAATATGAAAAAATATTCAATATGTCGAAATGAGTTGATATGTTTAATAAACATACACAATATAGAGTTTCTTTTAGTTGTAATTCATAAATAGACACTTGACTACCGAGCGCAGCTCTGTGTGCCTTGAGTATGTGCTGTGGTTTGCTGTGATGCTCTTATGGCTACTGTATTGAAAGAGTTTTGCGTAAGATGTGTGCAGTGTCCAGTGGTGCAATTTTCTGTACGTTATATATATTTGTAAGTTTAAGTACATTATAGATATATATGGAACAAGTACATTATAGATACATATGGAGAATGGTTATTAGATTATAGATTGCAGAGAATTAATTTCAATACCAGTGCTACTGTGACAACTTTTGAAAATGCACCGATGCAGTGTGAATGAATATCTAATATCATGGTTATACAGTTTAATAATATTTTCTCATCTTCAGAGAGGATAATACGGTCAGAAGATGATGTTTTAATATTTATTTCTATTATAGTCAGGAGTGCGGACTGTGGCAATGATTTTTTACAGGGCTTCCCTGGTTAAAGACGAAAGAGAGTGGAATTAATCCTCAAACCAGAAACTGATCCGATTGCTTGTAAGAGATTGCACTTTGTTAAAATCGCCGAAGAGACCAATATAATGGAGGTACACCCAAGTCAAAAGACGTCCAAACAATGTTCTTACACTTCTACCAATCAACCTAGCATCATCTCTGTTCTTACTCAGGATTCTGGGCCCCGGGTGAGGCGATTATAATGTTACTACTCTTGATTTAGAAGGTAAGGTGCTGATTTCGAGGATAAACGATAGGGAAGAGAAACATATAGGAAGTCTCCTGATATTTTCCAACTTTAAATACCGTGTTGAGATGGGAACAAATTGTAATGATGCATGATCGTGTATGAGAGTGTATGCGTATACATACATACATACATACATACATACATTCAGGTATATATATATATATATATATACCCTTCTTGTTTATTTATATATATATATATA
>NC_068983.1:1608795-1609567 GCF_001194135.2 Octopus bimaculoides | reverse complement strand
TGTATGTGTGTGTGTGTGTGTATGTGTGTGTGTGTGTGTGTGTGTGTGTGTGTGTGTGTGTGCATGCATATACGGACGGACAGACTTATATAGTCTGCTTGGCGGTAAGTTGGCAAAATAGTTAACGCATTAACACCTATGAGATGCTTGTCTATGCATGGTCAATTTACTCGGCGCTCGTCACTTCACCTCACTCACCGACGCCATTTGTCGCCGTTCAGTCTGCGGCATCATTTCACATCATGTCGGTTTCCCACCCACACTTCTCTCTCGCTTCGTTTCGTTTACTCTTCGCTCCCCACATAACATCACCACTTCCATCTTCAACCCCTACAATTCCCACTCCTACCATCAATTTCCTCTTCACTCCCACCCACAGTAAAACCTCTGTCACTTAATCCCAATTTGCTCTGTCTCCGGCGCCTCATTAACTGCTGTATCAACTTTGGTAAGCAGGTTCAAACTATGGGCCACTTCATCTTCATTGTCCATTGTTGCTCCTTGCCGTGTCTATGCTGTTGATCGTACCTCAGCCCTTACACTCCTCCCCGAATTTCCTACCATTTCTGGGTTCGTTGCACCTACAACACACCATCTTTTGTTTCTTGCTCCAACTGCAATCTAAACCTACCACTTCCTGTTTCTGTTCTCTGCTACCCATTCTCTCTTTCTGCAACTGGTGCAGTCGACTAGTCTGTAGCTGTTCCTACCCCATACAACTTTCTCCTCGGATTTTCCTTCTTCCATTCCCGCTAATATATTCCAACACTTT
>NC_068983.1:1607359-1608688 GCF_001194135.2 Octopus bimaculoides | reverse complement strand
CTTTCTCCTCGGATTTTCCTTCTTCCATTCCCGCTAATATATTCCAACACTTTCCTTTGTATCACCACCACACTCATCAGACCCATTCACGGCACTTTCTGCGTTAGGAACTCCTTTCGCTGCACCTCTAATAACCCCATATATTCACTAGATTCTAGTGACTAGAATATTCTCTCTGCAACTTATTTAGATCGAGGAAACAGGCTGCCAGTTTGTTGCTAGTTTCGCTGGGCAACTCAAGACATCCGATTTCGTAATGGGTCATTTGTCTTATGACATTACTGTCAGTTGATCATTCCACGTATTAGCTCTCGGTCTTCCACATATCTCCTCCTGAGTGAACGCAAACTTATTTTCTATCTCCAAACCCATTTACCTTTCAGTTTCAATTCACCTCCTCAGTTCGTCTCTACTTCTTCTAATTGCTCTGACCTCTTACTATGACCACATCCTTTTTTTCTCTCTCCCTTTCTTCTATGCATCTTTCATGTAGCCCTTTTATACTTACACCTCACCATTTCTATCCACACCTCGACCGCACATCTGCATACACTAAAATACACCTACGCAATTAGCACACACACACCTTCACATTTCACACTTCCAAGCAAACACATACGTGTCTTACTCGTTCACGCTTCCTTGACACATACACATACACCAACATCTATGCACACACACACACACACACACACTCACACACACATATCCACAAATACAATTATTGTTAAACGTACGGTCCTGAAGCTGATCTAGTTCAGCAACAATGGAATTCGATAAGTTACATACAGCGTCACTTGAAGTGGGAACGAAGTTGACTGTTGCCATCGAGAGAACAAGGAGAAATCGAACATGCAACACGAGGTTTCGATTCTTGGTTGAAAATTTAGTGTGTATATAAGTATGAGTGTGTGCAATCGCTACCTTTCTCTCTCTCTCTCACTCTCTATTTCTCTTTCTGTATATCTTTATTTCCATCTATCTATCTGTCTATCTATCAAGCTGTATGTTTATCTATCTATCTATCTATCTATCTATCTATCTATCTATCTATCTATCTATCTATCTATCTATCTATCTATCTGTCTATGCTAGTCGCATCGGCTCGCAAGTAAGTTGGCCTTTTATATGTCAAAAATGTTGCAGTTTTAAAATATTTTTTGCGGAAGAGGTGTATAAGTCTATACACTTCGACCCTATTGGGTTTTTGTAATAGGAAGTGGCTCCTTCTGGAGTTTATTTCCAAAAGTTTTTGATTTTTCTCCAGCTTATTTGCCATATTTCGTAAAAGAAATATGGCTAGGCCTTCACACGTGGTCGATTGCCTCT
>NC_068983.1:1600996-1603006 GCF_001194135.2 Octopus bimaculoides | reverse complement strand
AATTATCCCCCCCCCCAAAGAAAAGCTCTACTTTGTAATTTGTCCATTTTCTGTATTTAGCCCTGTGTGGCTATAATAAAAACATATCTATCCATCCTTCCATTCAGATAGATAGATAGATAGATAGATAGATAGATAGATAGATAGATAGATAGATAGATAGATAGATAGATAGATACACAGAGAGAAAGATACATATACACATGCATATTTTCTTGGTGACTGTGATTTAAAGAAGATTCAAGCCACAAACAATCCCAGTGCCAAGAGATGAACTGTATACATAACTCAGTTCGAAAGGTGTCTAAATATTATATTAGAAAATATGAAAATGCGATTATGATTTCGAACTTTCGCCAGTTACCAATTCTCTAAGAGTAGTTCAAGAAAACTCTTTAAACATAAATACAGGAGCGAAATGCCAAAAGCTAAGAAGTATTAACATAGTTGTTAAGGTGATACACTGCTCTTGTATATCTACTAGACAGAACATTTTGAATCTGAACGACCACAAACTAGCGGAAGACTTAACAGACGGAAGATGAATTAAATGGAAAATTTATGGAGACAAATTTGTACATGCATAGAAAAGATATGGATACAGACGTACATACACTAATTCACACACTCACGCAGAAATGCATACATATGTACGCACACATGTATCTGAGTTGATATATATATATATGTGTGTGTGTGTGTGTGTGTGTGTGTATGTGTGTGTGTGTGTGTGTGTGTGTGTGTGTGTAAAAGTAAAAGAAAGAGTGTGAAATGCTGAGATAAATCAAATATTTTATATAATGGTAAATTGTAGTGACGCAATTTGCATATTTCAAATCATGAAGGGGAGCAAAATTCGCAGAGTAAATAGTTAATGTATAATGATATCATGGAGATGCTATAAAGAGCAATAACCAGGTTTGAATGAAATATACAGATGGAATAATAAATCTACAAGGAAAGGAGATTTGACTATTAAATCTGGCAAAAAGTAGAATATTAAGTAGTGATGATTACGTAAGCTTTAATAGATAACTATTATAATTGGAGTATTGACTGGCTGGTCGGTGGTGCCAATTATCCAGGCTGTGCCAAAGTAAAATATTTAATAACGAGAGAAAGGTCCGAAGGATAAAAGGAAAACAAGTTTAAACTTTAGTATTGGATGTATAACATCGATTATAGTTGCAGTAAGCAATCCGTGTAAATGAATATCGGTTTCAAATTTTGGCACAAGGCCAGCAATTTCGAGTGGAGGTGCTTATTTTATCGACTCCCAAAAGCTTGGAATGTAACGTGGAACCCGGAGGAATTTGAAATCAGAATGTGAAGACAGACGAAATGTCGCCAAGCATTTCGTCCGGTGTGCTTGCCGCATTGCGATCTACGATTCGTGATATATCGGTTTGAGACTTTGAATGAGGGGTACGTCGATTACTTCATCGACTCAGTATTCAACTGGTACTTATTTTATCGACCTCGAAACGATGATAGGCAAATCGAATCGGCGGAATTTGAACTCACAACGTATGGACGGATGAGATCCCACCAAGCAATTTGCCCATCGTGCTAACGATCCGAAAATCTCGCCACCTTGGTTTGCGATGAAATAATAATAACAATTATGAACCAGAGATACTGCACCAACATGAATGCGGTCGTGATTGAAACATAAAAGGTACTATTATTTTAAATGCTAGAACGCTGCAGACGTCCCTAAACATGTTGAGACATAGCTCAAGACTATCGTTGTATTCGAACTGTTGTACTCTGATTCATTTAAGGACAGCAATCTCATGGACAGGAATAGAAAATTTGTTTTGATTTAAATGAATCTAGAGGGAGATAAATTGTTAACACGCATGTCAAAATTATGCCCCCTGGGTTGTATTAACCTGCGTTACATTCTTTGGCTGAAGGCCAGCCAAAGAAAAATGTGCCTTACAAGTGGAATAGGATTTTTATAGTTTGCTTTAATGCACACATTAACATTCATATATATATATATAT
>NC_068983.1:1599171-1600145 GCF_001194135.2 Octopus bimaculoides | reverse complement strand
ATATATATACATATATATATATATATATATGTGTGTGTGTGTGTGTGTGTGTGTGTGTGTGTGTGTGTGTGCACCTGACAGAAATCTCCCAGAGGATACAGTACCCTGTAAATATTGTGCATCTACAACGGGTGTTGGACGCAACATGCATTCATAGCACTGCACTACCAGCACGGAAAGCTGAACGAAATGCTAGCTGGATACACTGGCCCAGGAGGAATTGCAATTCCTGAATGAAAATCAGTGCGTCAGTGTGCATAGGCATGAGTAATGATGCATTTTCCCAGGTGCCTATTACTAAGGTGGCAATAAAATGCAGACGGAGAACAGGAAACCATGACGATCCCCTGGAAGACATATATCCTCCGCCGCTTAAATTGATGCTCCCAACTATTTTCCCTGTACAGTATGAAATTAACGGCTGAACTCGAAGCAATTCTGCGAATTTACACAAAGATAAATTCGTTTTAATGAGACATGTCAGCTACTGTGAGAGATTCAAGAAGTTAGGACTTCACTCCAAAGAACGAAGGTGGGAAATATATGCAGTGGTATACATCTGGAAGATGCTAGAACGACTTACACCAAACTTTGGCATTGTCTGTTACACAAAGAGCAGAACGAGGCACTGCTGCATAGTGCCAAGTTTCACAACATCGCCATAAAAATACAGGACCTGATATTGCAACAGCATGGGTTTCAAGGCCCACATCACTTCAAAATCCTTCCAAAATGCATGAGAAAACTGCAAGGTGTGGGTGTAGATGCCTTCAAAACAAAACTGGATCTCCTCCTATCATGGGCTTCTGATGAGCTTATCTCACGGTAGGAAACGCAGATGAAGGCAACAACGTCAAACCCCTTCATTCACCAAATGTTGTATATCAGAGGAGAGGTTTCCTGTATTAAACGTGTAGCAAAACCGACGGTGACGCTCCAGCATGACCCAATTGATATATATATATATATATATA
>NC_068983.1:1596226-1598977 GCF_001194135.2 Octopus bimaculoides | reverse complement strand
ATGGTTACAGTAATATACAAATCAATGCGCTTTCAGTTTTAAAGATTTTTGTAAACCGAAAATCCTGTAGTACTTAGAAATCAAGTGATAAGCTATTTCTTACAGTACCATGATGGTCAAAAATATTGTATATAAATGTAGAGTAGTTACATATGCATGCGTTCACTAAGGAAATGATTGCCTCCAAAGCAAAAATGTTTTTAAAGAACAATTTATGAACATGTACTCTCCTTTAAAATTACATTATTTTTGTACTGAACTTCATTAACAGAATTCGACGGGCAAATCAGAAATGCAACCATTGTATAAAGTATGCAGTGGAGCATTATAAAATTGGCAACTCCATAAACGGAAAACGAAGGGCATGGCAATTATGCTGCCAGAAGGCAATACCAATTTTACTTTCCAATAGACTATTTCTCGATAAAGAAAATGCAGTAATAATCAGATGCAATCACAAGATTATTTACACTTTAAAACTACAGAACACAGAAACATGTTATGTTTAAAAATTGAGACATCAGAGTCTGGGACACAGGTTTCTTGTTTGTAAATGTTTATCTTTAAATCTTTCAACACCTCTTCCTTCCGCTATTTATAACTGTTCAATACATCTAATGTTGAAGTACTATACTTATTTGCGCTTATGTATCCAAGTATGTTTGTATACGCGTATCTATGTGTGTGTCTGTATGATATATATATGTATGTGTGTGTGTGTGTGTGTGTGTGTGTATATATATCGTGTGTGTGTGTGTGTGTGTATATTTATAATATTTACACACACACACCATATATGTTATTGTTTTCAACCAAACAGTGTTGATAGTGATCTCGAAGTTTTGGCCTGTTTAGCCTGCATGAGACTGAAGGCTAGGCAGGCCGAAACATTTAAAACACTGACAACATTATTCGCTTTTAAGAATTATAAATGTATACTCTACGAAAGTATTAAATCGCCCTTAAGTTTAACGTAACATTGCATTGTAGCTCGACATAAAAGCAAGCATTTATCTATATATGTCTGTGTATCCATACACACACACATGAATACGCATATATATATATATATATATATATATAGAGATAAAATTTATAGAAAAACAAAGACGAAGACTGAACAACAAGCATGTTTGACGATCGGGAAAATGAAAAAGTATTTTACGTTTCGAGCCTACGCTCTTGAATAGAAAGGAATACAAGAAAAAAAGAAGAAAAAAAACGAAAGCGAGAGAGAATTAAAAAAAAACTTGCAGATTTAGCGGTGAAGCATGGTGCTTGCGTATTTACTGTATTCTACCAGCACATAATATGTTCAATGTTGTTTGCCTCACTGTGAGCTCAATGTTACCGTACGTAGTCATTTCTGATGTTCTGCATCTTGTTGTGCCTAGATTCTCATGAATCCTCATCAATTATATATATGTATATGAATATATGCTTGAGTGCACTTCTGTGAGTACACTTCGCTGGGTAATCTGTTTATAACCATCTCACCATTTTAGAGATGCATTTAAATACATGTATTTAAATGCTTTCTTCAATAAACGAACACTTCCATTTAAGACTGTAGAAGCACGATGTCAAATTGGATATATCATATACCGGGAGAATTTGCATAAAGCAAGAATTACTTGACATACATTTCAATAAGTGTATGTGTGTGTTTGTGTGTGTGTGTGTGCGTGTGCGGACATCTATGCATGATTGAGTGTGTGTCTGTGTCTGTGCGTGGTTATGAATATTTATATATAAACACGTGGCTGTTTCCGTATTTTGCTAAGTTTAACAGACCTCAATAAATATAAAGACGATCTCATGTTCATTGTTTTCTTTATTTGTTGCTCATTTCCTTTCTCTCATCCCTCATCCTTTCTGTTTCGCCTCCCTCTTCTTCTTCTCTCCCTATATGTTTCCCTCACTTTATCCTATAGAACAATCGATACCAGACTTCCCTTATTAAGATAATATCCGTTAAACATTAGGTCGCCATGTTAAAATTGATGTATTTTATTGTAATCTTCCTGAATTTTATTTCTTTTTCTTTTTAGCATAATTTTTATAATTGTTTGTAAAATGGCTTTGACCTCTGAAGTTGTGTCAGTCAACAAGACGCACAATTTTGTGAGAGATTCACACACACACACACACACACACACACACACACACGCGCACAATCTGTGTATGTGTGTGTGTAAGTATGTGTGTGTGTAAATATGTATATATGGAGTGGGTTGTTGGTTTTAATTAATTTAACTCATTATTTCTGTAGTTTATACTATTGATTTCTTTCTAATTGGATAATTGGGAATTTAGTCGACATATTGCGAAATTAAATGGATTTATTGAACAATCTTAAAGCGTTAGCATTGCTATCTATCACAGCTATGTATCTGCTTATTGAAGCAACAATATTTTAATGAAGTATTAAAAAAGCTCTTCATGTTTTACTTTAAATTCTAGTATTTTAAATAATCGCAATTTCGAAATATCATATGTTCGGGTTTATGTTGGAGGTTTGAAATTGCTGTGACTGTTTCTGATTTGCCCATATAAACGGTGATAACGTTCAACCAACATGTGTCATTATATATGTATATATATATATATATATATATATATATATATGTGTGTGTGTGTGTGTGTGTGTGTGTGTGTGTGTATGTGTGTGTGTGTGTGTGTGTGTGTGTGTGTTTCTGCATCTGCATCGTCTGGTTTTAAGTGCGTTTCGGTGAGTGCTATGCAAGAGGC
>NC_068983.1:1593980-1595853 GCF_001194135.2 Octopus bimaculoides | reverse complement strand
TATATGTATGTCTATGTATATACATGGGCGCACCTCTGTGTGTGTATTAAGTGATCATTTACAGGTGACCAAGCTGACTAATTTTTCAAGTAAGACGAGAGACTTTGCCTCTTTCGTATAATTCCATTATCCAAAATCTTATTGATTCTTCTAACGAGAAAAAAATGGATACTTTCTATTCAAGATGTTAACTTTCTCCAATTAAAAAGAAAACATGTGTTCATCTTGTTTCCCCGATTTCAGTCGTACTTATATTTCTATATTCTGTTACGAAAGATTTGTGGTGTTTAAAAGCCATTGTGAACTGGGTCGTTGTTTTGGAGGAGGCGGACTCCTTTGGTCAGCATGCCACGCCTTGATGGCGTCCCAAACTTTCTGCAGCAAAGACATATAATATGCCCCGTTAATTGTGGTGCCCTTTGCCAGAAAATCCATCATTACTACTCCACGCTGGTCCCAAAAGACTGGGAGCATCACCTTGCCTGCTGAGGGTTAGACACGAGCCTTCTTTGGAGGTGGTGAGTTATCATGTTTCCATTGCTTTTACTGGACTTTAGTCTCAGGATCATAGTGATGGACTGCCGAAAGAAGCCCTCTCCGTTTTCCTGGCACATTGCCAATAGTGCCGTGGCTGAGAGCAATTGACCTCTTCCTGATTCTGAAAATTCGTGAGAATCGGGGGAATCCGAACCTGCAGACAACTTCTGTATATGAAAATGGCCGTGAGTGATCTACATTTACCTTTACTTGTTGGGCTATTTGGCGAAGGGTTCTGTGGTTACCCTTCAAAATGGCGGCTTCTACTTTATGGATGGAGTCGTCTTGTTGATTGCAGAAAATTCTTAGAGAAGATACAATATAGCAATTTGAAAGGAAACAGTGTATGTCGGATATATCTCCAGGACTCATTTCCAAGACCATTATATCCCCAAAACAAAATTTCTTTAAGAATAAATGCAAGAATAATGGCATATACCTCTTCGAAACTAACCACACATCACACAAGATTAAATTGAAGCTCAGTAAGAGAACTGTCTTCTGTTGTTGTAAGAAAGATTATTGTAGATAAAATTACCACTGGAATATATGAACCTATTTTCATCTGCATCATTTAATGAGCAAATGCAATGAACTGTTCAGCATGAGTGCATACAACAGTATATTCCTATAAATGTTTTACCTCAACAATATAACAAGTAGGGAAAACGAAGACCACATCCTATTCATTGTACTTCACGCTATAATATTTCCTCGAATCCAGTCAAATGTATAAATTTTTACGAGTAGAGATTTACATCATAGTAGAAATAACCGGACCGATATTTTAGCATGATTTTACATAAAGGTAAGTAAACAAGAAAACGTGCTTGATTGATACGTGTAAGCAGTGTAAAGGCTAATGGAAACAGAATGCTGTGTATCAGCGCCAACAGAGGAACGAGATATGAATGGAAGATGTACGCACTTGCTCCGTAATTGGCAATAAATTCCGATTTAATATTGCTTCATGTTTTTAATATTCAATTTATTTAATTACATTATCCCAAGGCCACCATATAACAATAACCGTTTCACACTTCCTTTATGTCAACTTTATGTCATTTTAATATCGTATTTAACACCATTTTTAACATTTTAATATCTTACAAATAAATTCACGATAATTTACAATCAATAGAAAAAAGAACCAATATTGAAATGACAACAAATTAAACAAAATCAACGAATTTTTAGTTTAATAAGGCACCAAGACTAATTATCCTCGTTTAATGAAACAAAATTGCCATTCCGGTCTTTCCTTTGCTTTCGTACCTTTCTTCCGTTGGTGTCATTTTCTTTTATTACCTTAGTATATATATATATATATATATAC
>NC_068983.1:1591480-1593901 GCF_001194135.2 Octopus bimaculoides | reverse complement strand
AGAGAGAGAGAGAGAGAGAGAGAGAGAGAGAGAAAGATAGATAGATAGATAGATAGATAGATAGATAAGAGACTAAAACGATTTCTTTAATGCTTCAAGAAATCTCGACGGAGAGAAACATGTGAAGCAATTAAGCTTTTTTACCAAATTATGTGAATACTCAAACCCGTACACGCATACACACACATACATATATATATATACCTACAGGTAAGAATGTATACCTGTAAGTATGTATATACCTACATGTAAGTAAGTTCGCAGGTGCCTCTATGGTTTGGTGTATACGTTAAACGTTTTGGGTTTTTGAGTAAGAAGTGTAGATTTCTAATTAAATTTATTTCCGAATTCGAATGTTTCATCTGACTTTATTAGCCTGTATTACATTTCTATTTATAGCCTGGTCAGGCTTCACCCAGCATCTCAACTCATCTTCTTATAAAAGATGTATTATGCTCCAGGTTAAATACAAAATAGGGAAATTAAAGAAATTGCCATGAAGTTCGTTGCCGGAAGGAAAATATGTTTCAATAAAATTGTGAAGGGAAACGGAATTTAATGACTAAAATTTCATCTAAGTTGTAACAGAAAGATTTTCATGTTTCTGTTTGTTTTTTCAACAATTTTAGATATCTCTCTGCAACTCACACCTACGCATGTGTGTTTGTTGGTACACATACTTCGCCTATGGATATAGGCATCAGAATAAAAATGTCAGCGAAATTTAAGATAACGCTGTGCGTTATACATGCGCACAAAAAGTCACACTCTCACATTTAATTCTATCTCTGTCACGCAAAGGCCAACTCTGCCAGCAGCCTTTAACATATCGATTTAATAAAGTTTGCTAAAATACCGGGAGTATATATAAAAAATGAAACTTTCAATGTGATGTCCATTATAGCCGTATTCCAATGACAATCACCGATAACATGATAGATAGCAAATATACCACATTGCATCGACATTAATTAATTTATCAACATCAACTGGAACTTAACTGTCGACTCCCAACAAATTCAACTCTAAAGGGTTGTAACATAACATCTTATAAATGAAACAGAGAAAAATAAACTATTCACAATTTCTTTTTTCTTGGCCCCTACAATTTCCCTCTAGTGCTCTATAAATTACAATAGGTTTTAGATTTGTTTCTGTAAGGTCATTTGGCCACAAACATTGCAAAGAAAAACAATGTAAGCGCTTTGTTTTCTGTTACTGATGTAAATTGTTCCAAAAAAATGTTTTATCCTTTATGTTGGAAATCTATATGTTCGTCTGCCTCTGAGGATAGTGGTGTATTTCAAATTGATGTAATGTTTTCATTGATCGAAATGTGTTAATACCTGGACATCCTCGTTACTTATTTACTTTTTATTCGAGCTGCGCGGTCTATACCGAACCGGCTTGGTACCTAAATTCATCTGAATCTTAATAACTTTATATGTATACTAGCAGTTTAGCCCGGTTTCACGCGAAGAGAGAAACGAAGACATGAAAAATAGGAAGAAGTGGATACGAAGTGGTATTTGGGCGACGGATCTTGGTAGAAAAAAAGAATGTCATGGTGAGTTAGTAAGGAGAGCAAAGCAAGATTGGACTTACGTGGCCTGGCAGGACGATGAAAAAATTGCGGAGTTGAAATTGAAGCAGTTGAAGTTGCCGTTGTAATCATTGGAGTGCCTCTTGGTAGACAACATTCTTCGTCCTTCCCTCGGATGCACAAATAGAAAGACCATGGGGACAGCCAACGTACAGTTGTGGGTGTGAGAATACTTGCTCTGTCAGATTCAAACCAACTGCTTGCACTGATTGTCCCTGCGCCTTGTTGATTGTCATGGGAAAGCAGAGTTTGATGGGAAATTGCATCTGTTTAAACTTGTAGGTCGTATCGGAGTGGGTAAGGGACATGGGAGTTATAAGTATGTCTTAGCCAGCGACCGGTTCATTCAATATTGTTGCCTACAGAATTCAGGAGCACAAATTTTTGATAATCATCCGCATACCATTGCACACTATTGCAGCATCTAAATTCTTTAGCAGTATGATTGGTGCGGCAACTTTCAGATGCAGTTCGTGAGCGTGTAGTTCTGCGGGTCTCCCCTTTTGTCAGATTTATCATGGGCCGGCCGGTCTATCTCAGATACATGGGAAGCTGGATTAAATTTTTCATCAAAACAGGGGAGCCGAAATAAATTTTTTCAATGCCCAAGGTTGAGAAATGCTGATCTATAACGATGGCTTTTATTTAGGCACATCGTAAAAGTAATTATAATGAATTGCTTAATATAAAGAAAAGTATGTTTTTTCAAGCAAATACAGTTAGAAAAAATATTTACCACAAGGAGAAATAGACAAAAATAAAATAACATGTGTCAAAATTTTTCTTTTCTTTCTAAAAACGTTCAATGACGTTAACTG
>NC_068983.1:1585776-1591470 GCF_001194135.2 Octopus bimaculoides | reverse complement strand
AATAACACGTGTCAAAATTTTTTTTTCTTTCTAAAAACGTTCAATGACGTTAACTGGAGTGTGGGGTTCGAGTAGACGTCATTCCACCTTTTGATTTATCATTACCATTCTTTTCGTTCGATTTTATTTTTCCTCCACTTTTGTGTTTTTTACTGTCCTTGTGTTGTTCCCTCTGTGTTTCGACCTTGTGTGGTTAATAAAAAAATTAAGTCGTCAGGTATGTATATGTATGTGTAGATATGTATGCGTGTGTATGTGTGTGTGTGTGTATGTGTGTGTGTGTTTAATAACGTACCGTGATAATATGTCTGTATTTTCGTATGCAGTGTAAATTAATCCCCCCCTCCCCCAAATTACTGTATCGAAATGTGATTGTTTCAGTTTTGATACTGAAATAGTGGAAGAAGTTTCATTTTTAAAGTGAAAGTATTTAGCATGAGTGTTTTTGTTTCACTTTTGACGCGTAATACTTAAATAGTGGAGCAGATATTATGTTGCTGTGGGCTCGAACTATGCAAGAAGTTTAAAAAATTTTTTGACTAAAACACGACCAGGACCCTAAGTAAGGCATGTGTAAAATGTGAATGACATTGGTTGTGTAGTTCTGGAGTTTTAGGGATTCACACAGACACACAGACATACATTCTCATTTTTATATATATATAGATATATGTATAGCTAACTATCTTCCATCAGGTTTACGGGTCCATAGCATTACGTCTTAGGCATAGGGCTCTTAAAACACCCAGTGAAAGCATGTTACATCTTACCAGCTGTATTAGTCCGAAAATAATGAGTGACTACCACATACATATATGTGTGTGTGTGTATATATATATATATATATATATATATATATATATATATATATATATATATATATATATATATATATATATATATATGCAGCTTGATGTAGGAAGTGAACTTACAGCCTCAGCCTTATGACTATGGAGTGAAAATCCTAATTATTCTCTTATTATGTCAAGCATCTCTATGCTATTAAACATGCACGCATGTATATACACACAGGCACGCGTGCGCTAGAATTAGGCATTAATTGTAGTTAGTGAATTAACTTTTGAAATTAAAATTTGATAAGCCATGCTGTGTTCGAACGTTTCTGAATAATTTACATATTTTGACATATTAAATAAAATAATGCGTAGATCAAACAAACTAAATCTAAAGGGAATTTATGGAAAGTTACAAATATGCATAATGCACGCCTTTGAGACAGAAACAAACACTCAAACATGGCGGACAGCCAGAACGTTACGATGAAATGAAACGTAAAGTGTAATATCTGTCATGTTTTATGGCAGCGATACTCTTTCTTAGAAAATATTTGTAACTTTTAGGGCATGAAACGAGTATAGTAGTGGAGTAGAATGTGTGTATACTCCTTCAAGCATATACACATGTATACACGAACCTATGTATACAGTAATCCCTCTATTATCACGGGTGTTACGTTCCAAAACCCCTCACAGAAGTACATATATAAATATATAAATATACATCAACATATGCGACGTGTATTCAGAAAGAATCCGACTGTATTTTTCCCACCCAAACCAATGCTGCTTGGACAAAACCATCTGGGTAGGAGGTGGCATCATTCTTTCTGTGCATGTGTGAAAACGCATCGAACGTATCAAACAGAGACCGAAACCCATGTTTCATCACCAGTTCCGTTTAGGTATTTTCTTTTTCGTTGATCATTTGTTTTATTTTAACATCCGCTGAGCAGCTGATTTCCATCACTGTACAATTTCTTTTCTGTGTCCCAAATTACTATGTAGGTCTTTTATATATGTATGTATGTATGTATGTGTATATATGAGTGTGGATATGTGTGAATATGTATTTGTGCTTGTCTATGTGAGTGTGTCTGTGCTAGTATATGTGAGCGAGTGTGGAGGCGCAATAGCCCAGTAGTTAGGGCAGCGGACTCGCTGTTGTAGGATCACGGTTTCGATTCCCAGACCTGACGTTGTGTTTACTGAGTGAAAATACCTAATGCTCCACGAGGCTCCGGCAGGGAGTGGTGGCGAACTCAGCTGTACTCTTTCGTCACAACTTTCTCTCATTCTTTCTTCCTGTTTCTGTTGTACCAGTAATTCAAAGGGCCAGCCTTGTCACACTCTGTGTCACGCTGAATCTCCCCGAGAACTACGTTAAGGGTACACGTGTCTGTAATGTTCAGCCACTTGCACGTTAATTTCCCGAGAAGGCTTTTCCGTTAATCGGATCAACTGGAACCTTCGTCGTCGTAACCGACGGAGTGCCACGATGATTGTGAGTGCGTCACGATTGTATGTATGTTGTTCTGTGCCTCATTAATCTTTATCTTCAGTGTCTTCTGGAAATTACGAAGTTTGTTGTTGAGGCTTTTAATATGACACGTGAGTGCTATTGGAATGAACTACTTTCATAGATCGAAGAAATTGAGTTGATTTATAGACATTTCATGGCAAAATATTTGCGTTTGAAGGAAACAGAAATATTTCCTTAAAACGGCTCAATTGGTTGGACTTCATTGAATAGGATAAATTTGTTGTAATGAAACAGCCATGACAGACCTTAAAAGACTGAAATTCCATTGAGACGTGTCTGAAACTCATTAATTTACTTGATCTGCACGGGAAATGCTAGTGCATTTCATTATTTATTTTTTTGTCTCTTAAATTTACATATCTACTTTGCGAAAGCAAAAGAAAACCGAAGCTCAATTAATAGCAGAGAGAACTCAATTCCAAACGAAAATTAGTTTATTGAAGACGAATTATGTAATGTTGTTTCATAATTGAGATTGACTTGAAGTCCGTTCGCTACGAGACATAATTCAGTAGAACGAACATGTATCTTAATGCAATAAACAGCCATACTATATTTATCACTGTTTTGGTACATTTTTAGTACAATATTGCTAATAATGTAATAAGTAGAATGGAAAATATAGTATGTTTCGCCCACACACATTAACCTATTCCTACACAACCTTCCTACACACGTTTAACATATACTCAACCTCAGATGACATCACACTTACGTCTTCCCACTCAACTTATTAAACAGCAGCAGTTACTGAAACTGTATTACCAGCCGCCAAGACAAAGAATAGTCAGAGGAGTATATTTAACTAAGAGAAACCAATACAATAACAACAAGAAAATAAATGTCTATCCATTACAAATTATGGCCACCCTTTTTCTTCTCCATCTTCACCAACAAAATGCTACCAGCTGCAAATCAGTATTCACCGCCCGTTATCCAATTTGTCTTGCTTTTACAACTAAATACTAGAAGGTGTTTACTTTATATAACGATCCCGACAAGTCTGTCATCGTGAGAAGAAGGATGTGAGGTTAATAGGTCACTGATGAGTGATCAAAGGTTGCGCAAACACGTCAGAACATTTTCCTTATTGTGAGCGAAAGCAATAAGCTGCTGCTTTTTCATCTGTCTACATTTTAGGAGCAGTTTCACACATAAAAAGAATTTATTTCAGGACTCTCATATTTTCCAAGTTATTATGACGTAAACCATACATGTGTATAAGCGTACGCGTGTGTGTGTGTTAGAAATGTCTGCAAAAAATTTCTTGAAACGGTCACAATATTTGAAGAATAAACGAAAAATCGCATCTATTCATCCATGATTCCATCCATGATTCCATCCATGATTCCATCCATGAATCCATCCAACTTTTCCGCCCTCTATTCTGGGTGGGTCGTTGGGGGTAGAGTCCCTGGGTACCTCTTCCATACGTTCGTATCAGAAGCAAGCGCCATTAGACTTTCCCGCAGTATTCCCAAGCATGAGCAACTGAGAATACGGAGATTATCCAGACATTTAGTACTTGGCCTACACCTAGCTCTCCTGCCGATTGACTCTGCTTCATGAATCTGCCTTGTGATTCTATCCTACGACATTCTGATCACATGGCCCTTGTACTGGAGCTACGACCTCTCAACACGGAGAAGTGGTGGCACAGCCAAGAGAGTCTGATTTCCGTACGAAGGCACTCTGTGGAATATCATTACTCTACAAAATCTCGAAAGAACCCATTTCGGCCGATTGTTTTCGGAATTTTACTATTTCCCTTATTACACAACCTTCATGACCATAGGGGTGGATAGGTACAAAAAGCGAATTGAAAATAGCAAGTTTAAATATGAACGTTTAAATATGAAAACAAATAGAAAAAAACAGTCAAGGGGAGGTAATAGATAAATTACTATAAAGTAAAACAAATAAATAAATTAGGCTAGATAGAAAATGTGTACATCATAGTCTTAGAGAGGTGTGCAAGGTATGAAGTAAAAAAATAAATGCTATACAAACGAATAAGTTAAGTGGGTTTATAACTACAAATATTAAGGCATTCAACGTAGAATAAGAAGAAGAAAAGAAAGAATGTAAAATACCTAATTAATTAAAGGCTGGAAGATAGAGGGAATAATGGTTAAATTATGAGGTAGGTACTAGAAAAATGTAATCATAATATATATAAATAAGGGTGGAAATAGGACCAAATATAGTTTAAATAGTAAAGCCAATTAATCAAAAATTAATGAAAGGATTAGTTGTAAAAATATAGATATAAATAAATAAATATACATTGTATTTAATACATATAATAGGGGAATAATAAAGTCAGAGTATTATGAGATAGGTGCAAGATAAACTGAAAATACAGTATGTAAACATAATAGATATGGTGTTTATAATCATATAGTTATTGAATAAATAATCCAAGAAATATGAATAAGAGAGGATAGAAATATAAATACTGATACGAATAATTGTGTATACATAGTAAGGAATATATATAATGGGGGAACCATAAAAGGGCTAAAGAGAGTATAGTGTGAGAAAAAGGGGTTAATAAGCTGTTAAACAATTTAAAGATGCATATAAGTATAAGGAATAAGGATAACTAAAATATTACTAAAAATACTATATCCGTGTATTAAAATCAAAATCCCCAATTTCGTCATGTATATAGGAGAGCCATTGCTTTCATCTCTAAAAAAGGTTAAAAATATAAATGCAGATATCGATAAGTATATATAGATATTTATAATATATATATATATATATATATATATATTTATATATATACACATGGTAAAAATTAAACATAAAATTGGAACCCTGAAGAGGGGTTTACATATCATAAAACATTAAGAGAAAGGGTTAACTAAGTTGTTATATAATTTAATCATGCATGACAGTACTAGGATTGAAAATAGCTAAATAATATTTTATTCATATTTTGAAACTACAAATTTGGCTTTGTCTTTTCAAGAGAGAATTGAGTATTTTGCAGAGAGAACAAATGATATTTTTTCATATTAATTTGATAGGAAGGTGCCGAGGCAAGCATTTCCCATTTCAAATCTTACTGTATATTCCCATCTTTTAACTCCGAAATACATTTACTTATTCCTGTAGAATTAGATTTATGTTTATTACTGAATATAGAGATGAATGGCAACTCGTATATTAACCTCAATATTTGTCGAAGCTATATAAGAATTTTTCATTCCCTGTTCCGTTGATATATTACGCTTTTACACATACACGCAATTGCTTTTAATGCTACAATCACAAACATTATATATATTATCAATATAAGGAATGTTAAGTGAATGTATGTATATGTATATATATATATATATATAT
>NC_068983.1:1583017-1583964 GCF_001194135.2 Octopus bimaculoides | reverse complement strand
GTGTGTGTGTGTGTGTGTGTGTGTGTGTGCATACGTTGACACAGGACGAACGCCGCGTATCCTCTTCCAAGTAAGTTTTATATTAATAATTCACATGCGCACTCTATTCCATCTTTTTAGTCTTTTGTTTTTCTCTCTTCCTCTCTCTTATTCCTTTACCTCCCCTTCTCCCACTATTCTATCCTATTACTCTTTCGTTTTCTCTTTTCCTTTCTCTTATTCTTCAAACTCCCCTTCTCCCCGCCTGTTTTTTCTCACTTCTTCGTTGGAGACTTTTGGCAGATACTCTAGCATGTCCAGATCGTCTCTAATGAAACTTTTAATGTATCTAGGGAAAGGTTTCAATAGAATGTACAGAAAGTGTTTTACAGGTTGGGCTCCCTATAATCGGCCTTAACCTTAAGTCTTCTGGTGTTGGAATATTTATGCATAGACCTGGATTTGATTGGCAGGCATTATTGATTATTTGACTCTTTTGGATTTTGGGGAGACCATAGAAAAGGCTTGGTTTGCATTGGATGTTTGTGATGCAGTCTTTTTCTTTTTCTGTCCCTCTTGCCACCTGTTGCCTCCCTTGGTTCACTCTCTAGACTCATTCTTATGTTTTCAAGCGTCCAAAATGACGAGACCCCTTAGTCACGAGAGTTGATTACTATACAAGACCCATGAAAAGCTAATTTAAATAACGAAAACCGGTTGGATTTCACGACATCCATATAATAGGTATATATAATAGGTATATATTTATAAAAAGATACTAAACTATATGAAATTAGAGCTTAGGAATTCGCAAAATGGTTTCTGCGAAGCTTTAATCTCAAGACAGATTGGTTGTGCAAAATATAAGATCTCCTGCATTCTTTCTCAGGGACTCGTAAAACTGGGGGTATGTCGAACAGTTTAACCTAGAGCAGGTTGCGTGGGCGCCAAGGCGAGTGGAATACTGG
>NC_068983.1:1579631-1582434 GCF_001194135.2 Octopus bimaculoides | reverse complement strand
TATATATATATAGAAGTGTGTGACTAAAGGAAAGAAAGTAGCACACAATGAATTTATTTGGAGTTGTGTATGTTTGATAATCGATTGACTTGGCCACGGTTGGCTTAAAGTTTTGAGCGTTCAAAATACCTATATCTTACTAAATATTCGCAGTCCGAGTGGAGCAAACATGAAGGACTTTACTTGGGAATATTTAAGAATTATTAATCAGTTCTTAATATTCAGATGGCTATTTTGACATTTTTCGTCTCTACTGCACGCGTTAAGTAACTCATTGTCATATTTTAAAACAAATCAGACACGCCATACAGACACTCATTAATACATAAAGGCCTTCGAGCACACAATCATAGACAAATTCAAATACATACAAACACACACACACACACACACACATACTTATATATATATGCACTTATATAAATATACATACATTCATTCACGCACATGCAAATGCACGCACACAACCACACACATACTCACACATACACATATACGTGTACATAGCACGATGCAATGAAATGTTCCTCTGATGAACCGTTATGCATCCGGTTACAGTTGGAACATCCAACGCAGAGTTCCTAACAAATTACGTAGGAACAAATAATATGAACTTGTGTTCATTGTAATTTCTCATGCCTATATATGTTCTGGGTAATATGAACACTATAACATTAAGTAATCGTAACCCATACGTCAATAATAGAGACGTTAGCACTGATGCCCTTGCTATTTGTGACGTTAATTCTTTTCACCGCATTTCTAAACAGTATATACACACGCATACATATTTAAACTCCCACACATATGTGCAGGTGTTTATATGTATGTGTTTTGAGGCGTATATGTTTGTTTAGAAGCAGTAATTGTTCAAAATTTCGTAATATATCCTTATATGTATATAAGCACTGTCTTTAAATATATTCGGTGATCTTTTATAATGAATCAGCAAAATGAAAGCCACGCAAGCATCTTCGTTTAACTCCCCCACTATTTGTTTTCATTCAAACGCACACAGATCACAAGATATTACAATACAACGACAGGATTTATTCAAACCCAACAGTGTTCTTTACTATTAGACATTTCTTAATTAGATGGCAACGCTGTCAAATCTTCTCAAATGCGTTTAATTACAAAAGTCTGCTTTCTTATTTCCTTCAGTAATGTTCCTGTTATATCTTCGTCACACGGTATACACGCGCGCGCGCACTTACACACGCATACGCATACACACACACACACACACACACACACACACACACACACACACACACACACACACACACACACACACACACACACACACACACACACACACACACACACACACTCACAAGCACACCTGTATGTGCATGCATATGTATATATATATCAAATCTAATTGGAAGTGCGTGCCTCTGTGGCTAGCGGTTGTGGATTCCTGATCGTAAAATTATAGTTTCGATTCCGGGACCAAGCGATGCGTTGTGATCCTGAACAACGCACGTCATTTCACGTTGCGCCAGTCCGTTCATCTGGTACTCATGAGTATACCTGGAACAGACCAGCCTCCCATCTAGGTGGGCAATATATACACCAGGGAAGGCGGTGAGCTGGCAGAATAGTTAGCACGCTGGGCTAATGCTTAGCGGTGTTTCGTCTGTCTTTACGTACTGAGTTCAAACTCCGCCGAGGTCGACTTTGCTATTCATCCTTTTGGGGTCGATAAATTAAGTACCAGTTGCGTGATGGGGTCAACCTAATCGACTGACCTCACTCCCCAAAAAACTTGCGGGCCTTGTGCCTAGAGTAGAAAAGAATCTATACGGCACGTAACCTGAGAAACCGGTCCTGATGAGTCGATGCGACTAGAAAAGGATCTTTGTCCTGAACCACAGCGATGCAGGGATGAAGTATAAGGACAGGCAAAGCGGATAGGTTCTTTGTGTTTTCATTATACTTTAAATTTGATTACAGGTGAAATTTGAAAGTGTTGATATAGATCACACGTGCCTTCTCACTAATGTACCGTCTGTCATAACATTCAGATGTATTCTCTAATTATAAAACCTCTATAACGATGTCTCATCTATTTTCCTTGAGCGGAAGCGCAATGGCGCAGTGATAAGGCAGCGGACTCGCAGTCGTAGGATCGCGGTTTCAATTCCCAGACCTGGCGTTATGAATGTTTATTAAGCGAAAACACTTAAAGCTGCACGAGGCTCCGGCAGGGCGGGGGGTGAACCCTGCTGTACTCTTTCACCACAAATTTCTCTCACTCTTTCTTCCTGTTTCTGGTGTACCTGTACTTCAAAGGGCCAGCCTTGTTACACTCTGTGTCACGCTGAATATCCCCGAGAACTACGTTAAGGGAGCACGTGTCTGTGGAATACTGAGCCACTTCACGAAGAGGCTGTTCCGTTGATCAGACCAACTGGAAACCTCGTCGTTGTAACCGACGGAGTGCCACGATTATCATTGAACAGAACAAAGGCAACATATTTGCTAAACTCACAATGAGCATTTTGAAGATATCCTTCTTCTGTTTCGAAATAGCTTTTCTCTGTTGTCTTCTACTTGTTTCAGTCATTAGACTTCGGCCATGTTGGGGCACCACCTTGAAGTATTCCAGTCGAATCAATCGTCCCTAGGACATTTGTTTTAATTCTGGTACTTATTCTGTCAGTGTATTTTGTTGAACTGCTACGTTTAGGAGAGGTAACTCGCCAACACCGTTTGTGAAGCGGTGGGATGGCAAAGAAACTCAGACACAAAGACATACACACTTACAAACACAAACATACATATATATATATATATA
>NC_068983.1:1572681-1577681 GCF_001194135.2 Octopus bimaculoides | reverse complement strand
TTTCTACATATAAGAATGCAAATTTAATAATACATCTGTAATTGATGTGTAGCCGAGGTAAAGACTGAATGACCACTGGAAGGACGCGTAACTGGAATGCATACCTAGAATATGCTGACTATTCTAGAAGATAGTTCACGTCTCTGAAATGGTGTCCAGCTTATTTATGTAGCTCGAAACCGTTGCCATTCGGGTTGAAGACCTCCCTTCCCGAGACAAAGCCTAACCGAAACAGAAAACCATGAGTTGGGGGAAAAGCTATTTGTTTGCTGATGCTTAGACAAACATTTTTCCTATACCTTGTCATTCATTAATCAGGATGGAGTTGCAAATACATCAGTCTATCATTAATTACGTGCACTTGGGGTAGACACATTCAGTAATACTTATACAAAGATGTACAACTGTAGACGGCAGAATAGGTAAAGTTAGGCAAATACAAATCGATTTAGCTGGTGATATCCCTTCAGTTTCTGGGTTCAAATCTCACTGATGTTTAGTTTATCTTTCGTCCTTCCGACATCATGTACTTGTACTCGTGCAATCCTTGAAATCGGTGTTCCTGTATGGCTACAATAAAAGAGTAAAATAATAAAATAAAGCTGGAGTATATGATCCTAGTAGAGAAACTGTAGTACTGTGATCCGGAGCATATCATTTCATATTTACCAAGCCCTCTCCTTAAATATCTATTTCTACATTTAACATACTTTAAACAATTTCATAATAACTAATTACTGACATCAGAAGAATTTAAATTTCCACAGCTAATTGCAGAAATATGACATTCTTGAGAGAGTTCGCTGTAGGTTTTCTTCTTAAACATAGAACTCACATCTTCAACAAATAAATATAATTATTATTTTTTTTAATTTCTTAATTTGCTTAAAACCCTTTTCGTTTTTCACGTTCAATAGTGTAATAGATCTTCCTAGCATTGTTCCACGATGAATATTTAGTATTCCCACTTAAATGAATGAAAATACAATAAATTATATCTTTAAAAATGGAACATAACTTCAACAATTCAATTGGAAGAATATTCAACATTAATTTAATAGAAAGAATTGGTATGGAAATATGTTAATATGGTGAAATAAATGAAAATAAAATTTTTACGTTTCTAAACTAAAAACAAATGCAATTTTGCTGAAATTTAAGAATGCTTTAACCGTTCCTGAATATTAATAAAGTTTTCAAACGACAACACCTAAATATTTTCTGAGACAAATTTTAAATAGAATATTCTTCAACTAAATTGTGTAGATTCTAAATGCACAGAACCATTTGATACACGATGATATGATAAAGTTGTTTTTTATTCGTGTTCCAGAATTGAATGCGGATCCTTTATTCTGGAATTTTCTATGCGGAACATTTATCCTTTTATTGGCTGTTATAAGGCAGACCATTTGTTCTGCTTTTGGGAAATATTAGGATTTGAGAAGCATGTTTTAGTAGATTCATTTCTTTACTTTCATCATTTTAATTTCAACTGCTGTTTTTGTTTTTTTTTTGCTAACAAAATTTCGTTCAGGTTTTCATTTCAGATGATTGAAAATCATTATGTGTGAGGATGATGATTCTTTATTTGATTTCAAGGCATTTCAGGCAATAGTGTATGGTAATACGTCCTACATGTTATTTATTTACCAAACAAAAAGGAGGAAACGCTGATGTATTTGGTATGTGAATGTTTAGGAGTGATGTCCATAATGTATATTTAAAAGCACGACATGGAAGTTGGACCTTTGGTTGTTGAATATTTGATGTCTGAAGAGGGTTTGTTTCTCTCAATTATAATATGTGGAAAATACTTTATTGTAGTAAGAGGTTTTCCTAAAACCACCACAACAATGAACTATGTTCGTTTACAGCTGGGATCCGTTAACATATTTTGATGATGTCATTCAACATTAGCGTGTAACGGGATGTTGAGAAATTCGATGCAGCTAATCTTGATTTTATGAGGCTCCATTGCTTTTAGATTATACGATAGTTAGTATTGATTTGTCTTTATTTATTTTTCTTGTCACCGTTTTAACGTTGCTGCTCCAGCTGAGATCTTCCTATTATTTCCAGGGAATATTGCTTTTAAGTTTTAATTCGTGAATTCAAATCTCGTTATATGTTACGTCAGAATATTAATTCGCAGCTGAAACTGCATACAGCTTTCTTCTTCATCTCAAATGGAGAATGCAAAAGAGCGCTAGCCTCAAAATTACTGACATGGGTCAAATAATAACGGAAATGCAACGGTTATTGGTGTGAACTAAGGCAAACAGGAAGCAAACTTACAATCATAGGTATTCCAACCGCAGGCATCCCCACTTGTTGATTTTAATCTAATTTAAGACAACAATTATTCCAAGCCTGAGAGAGAACTCAGCGTTAAGAAAGGAAGCTAATAATTTATAATTCGAATTAACTTTCATTAGAAGTGTCACACCTTTGACGTTGATCTGAAGAAACCCGATGGAAACATAATAATAATGTCAGGGAAAATTAAACAAAACTGCAACGTTAGCAATCGAATTCGAAAACATATACATACACACAAATTACAAGTTCAGGTTTATACCTGTAATTATTCAGGTACTAGCATATGTAACACACTGCTTAAATACCAATCCTGAGAAATTACGCTTCTCAAAACCAGAAAGGAGAAAACATATTCGGAAACTTCAGATCCAACCCATCACAGGAACTGTAAAAAATCTGTAAAACTTTCCAGAAGTTTATCATTTAAATATGTATGCGCATGTCTAGACATGCAAATATATGCATGAGAATTCATACATAAAACAAAACATACAAACCTGCACAAGCATTGACTCCAAATATTGCACATATACATATATGTCTACATATATACATGCAAAAATACCTGCTGATGTTGTAGAAATTCCAATGAAGGAGCCTTGGATCTAGGTTAGAAACCAGCTTTTCCTCCATTGGCAAGAAATGTTTAAATAAAAATGCATACATACATACATACATACATACACACACACATACATACATACATACACATACATACATACATACATACACACACATACATACATACATACATACATACTTACATACATACATACATACATACATACATACATACAATGCTGCCATTGGGATGTTCACAAAGACCTGAGCAACAATTCTTAGACTTAGAACTGGGAGCAGAACGATCATCTTCAATGTTATAAATATTTTGAAGAGAATATTTCAAGAAGATCGTCTCTCTGTAATCCGGTTCATTTTGGCATTAAATCCATTATTATTCTTGCTATGGAATTCAAATGTTTCCATGCAAGTGATATTAATATTCAAACATGAAATGATATTAATGTAATCCATGAAGTTCTGTGGATGACCTCAAGACTTATTCTTAAAATACAAAACAAAAAAAAGCAGCTGTAATTAATAGAAACATTTTCCGCTAACGTAGGGATGGAGTTTGGCCGAAAATATTCACACCCGACAGCTGAACGGGGTAAATCAGTCTCCCAGACCGAAAACCTGTGCGTCAGTGACATCACTATCTCTCCTGTCCCACGGAAAGAATGCTACAATTACCTAAAAACAGATGAAATCATTATACGAAGGTGCTGTGAATAAGAGTGGCCATACATAGAAAATATGGCAGTCGGAAGTTTCTCTTAAAAAAAAACTATATCCCACCACGCATTTGCTATACCAGAACTGGTTTCAATATTTGGGACACATTACTGGTCAGAGGAGGAAATCCACTCCATAGGCATTAAATGCGCAAGATATTGTCATCAACTGGAAATTTCCACAGAAATAGTAATATCGACAGGCTGTTTCCAAGAAGAGATAAAGGAGGTAGAGGCTTGAGATTGGTGCAGGTAGCCGTCGAATGTGACATAGTCTCTCTCAAATAATATTTGCTAGTCAAAACAGCGGAAAAATTAAACACATTGACTTAGTGCTGGAAGGTGAAGAGAATACTATCCTACGTATCGGTAGCGAGCTCCTCGCGAAGTACTCTCTTCTTGATGGCCTCCCATACAACGACTAAAGAACCGGAATAACGTTCTTCAAAAAAGAACTGGAATTGAAACGCTGTGCAAACCAAAAAGAGAATATGTACGTGTGTTTCATGAAGACTTGAAGAAAACAGTAATAATGACATGCAGCGAAGCCTCCTTTAGACTTGTAACGGCTAGATCACATCACACTTCGATGTCTATGCACATTAAATAAAATAACAGCTGTTTTTGAATAATTAGCAAATAAACAAAATAAACAGTTAATAACTTGAAGCTCTAAGATGCAACTGAAAACATAATTTATATCATATTTTTGTTGAAGATATTACACGTGATTAACAGCTGCCCAAAATTATTATCAAGGTTATATCTTCTTAGGCGATAAAATCAATATAAATTACCATTTGGAAAACAGAATAAACATAGAGAACCCCCTAATATTAAAGACACACACAACTATCAATACAAGGAATATTAGTAGAACCTTCCTATCAAGACATCTGCGAAGTGTAAATCTAACAAATCGGATATTGTTGTTTGGCACAAAAAAGAAAAAAATATTTACCGTCATTGAGGCCATCTGTCCTACTGATGTGAACATCCCATCGACAATCAAAGCGGAAGGGATAACTATGGACAACTGCTTAGAAACCTCAAGCTTCTAAATACAGATAAAAAAGAAGATTCACATTTATATCAACAAAAAACTAGTTCACTTAGGTTTGCAAGTAACTGCCGAAGTGAGAAAATGGATAAGCTACGGTTTTAGAAAAAAAAATGAACCAAGTGACTCACACATTACAAATACAATCTGTAAGTGGAAGAATAAAAATATGCAAGCCTTTTCGCAAGTTTAATATGGGACAACGTTTTTGTTACCTACATTCGAACGATGGACTTTTATGTCCATCAGAGGAAGAATTTTAAAAAATTAACAACAGAAGAAAACGCGCGCGCACACACACACACACACACACACACACACAC
>NC_068983.1:1570518-1572483 GCF_001194135.2 Octopus bimaculoides | reverse complement strand
ATATATATATACGCACGCATATGGAGTAGCCATGTTTCGTTTCTCAGTCACTGGCCTCACAACCACTTCATCCTCAAAGATTTCCGCCTCCATTTCCGTCCCACTTTCCACTCTATTATTGCTATCCTACCCTGTCTCTTCTTCCTAGCTCTCCTGTCCAACTACCTTTTCCCAACCAGTCGCCATGATTGACCGCTAAATCAACAAAATTCTTTTATTCGTTCTCTGTTTATTTCATCGTGTTCCTTTCTGTTGAGGAGCGTAGGCTTGAAACGTAAGAGACTTTCTCAACTTCCCGAGCGTCAAACTAATACACCTGCTTGTTGTTTAGTTCAACAAAAATGCATTATTTGTGCAGCATCGCTTGGAATTTTCATACGATTTAAATTGCCTCATTATCCAGTGTCTGACTTTGAACAAAGACTTACCCATTTATCATTCTTTATATATTAAGATAAAAGTGTTGATAAAGTACGCTTTCTGTAATCTTTATGTTGAAGAATATCTTTAAAAATATCGTATCCCCAGCACAGTTCTAAAATCTGAACTAAGTTCCAACGTTTGCTACACCCTTAAATTCTACGAGCGAATTGCTACTAGTCCCAGGAAAATAAACACTAAATCTTATAAATATTTGTTCTCATTAGGCTTCCACCCCGTTATAATTCATTTTAATTCAAAATAAGAATGGGAACATTTCCAGTTGAATTTCTGTTTGCTAGTATTATCTGTAATGAGTAGAGAGGGGAAGATAATGGCGAATCTATAATGCTATGAATGACATTCGAGACGTCATGGGATTAGTAAATCCACCAAATATCGTCATTTTATACGTAATAAATACAAAAAGTAAAAATTACTTAACTTTTACGTGACGCCTTAAATTATATTCTGTTGAAATAGCGACAATTTCTAAATTCCAACGTCCTGATGATGCTGTAGAGATAAATGAGGCAGGAACTTACTACGGGCCTCTCAAAATATTCTTTACCGAATACTTGATGAGAAAATGCTATTTTTCCAAGGCTGCATGAAAATGATTAATTTCGCTATAAATATCCAATATTTCTTCAAACTCCTTGTCTTAGGAAGCGAAATAATCTATAAGTATACATAAAATAAATGTTTCTAATCAAATTTATAACACTTTAAAAACTAAAAGAAGGCGCGTGGCTTGTTGGTTATGGCACTCGGCTCACGATTATGAATTCGATTCCCGGCGGTGCGTTATGTCTTTGACCACAATGAGTTGTGCCTCTCATTCAAAAGCGCCATTCATGTGGAATTCCGTGATACGCTGAATCCCTCTGAGAACTACGTTACGGTTTGGCGTGTCAGGTTACTTGCACTCGTCGAACCAAATGAGTATATGTTAACAAAAATAAGGGATTAAACTAAAAATGATCCAAGTAAAACATATCAGCAGAATTCACTGAAGAAATATAATATTCGAACATTCAAGTATAAACAATATTTTCTTAACTTCTACACTAATGAAAAATTACATTTTTATTTATATAGCAAAGGAAAATTCTTTGTACTTGAATACAAAATATGATTATAATCGAACACGGCTTTATCTTTACAGCAATAATGAAATTCCTTAAAGGCCTACCCTAGATTTTAAATGAGTGGTGTTTTTCTTATATTTAAGCTAATTCTAAAATTTAAAGGGTTTCCTGTTTGAATTTAGTATCAGAATTGACCTATGGCAAAATAATAACGAATAAAGCATTCTGTTGTCTTTTCTCAATGTGCTACATTATTTGGCTTAATGGGCTTTCAATAGCAATTGAATTGAACATGTGGTTGCTATGGCAACACATTCTCTTCGGAAATATACACCTATATACATACACACTTTTACGCATTCGCGTACATACTGTGATGTATGATAAACATTTAACCGCAACCCGGGTGCAGAAGAAATTTAGAGAAATTTCAAGTAGTTAAACTAATATATAT
>NC_068983.1:1556886-1567346 GCF_001194135.2 Octopus bimaculoides | reverse complement strand
ATATATATATATATATATATATACATGCATTGTTTGTATGTGCTTGTGTCTATGTTTGTCTTCCACCAGTGTTCGGCAACCGGTGTTCGTGTATCTACGTCCCGGTAACCTAGCGTTTTAGCTAAAGATGCCGATAGAATAAGTAACAAGCTTTAAAAGGAATCCGTTCTGTGGGTGATTTGTTCTACTAAAGCTCTTCATGGCGCTGTCAAATAACTGACACAAATAGTAAATAATGTGTGTGTGTGTATGTGTGTGTGTGTTTGTGTTTGTGTATGTGTCCGTGCACGTACGTGTGTGTGTGTGTGTGTGTGTGTGTGTGTGTGTGTGTGTGTGTGTGTGTGTGTGTGTGTGTGTGTGCATGTATAAAAAACAATAATTTATCAAAATAAATACATATGTTAAATCATGATATTATAAGTAAATAATGTTAGTATACGATAATGAATCAGTTATATTTTGTTGGCTTTTCAGCAATTTAAAACGAATGCTTCTGTTCAAAACTGAATAACGCTTCATGAAAACGCAAAAACCTACTTTGAAATCACGTGTGTTCAACAGATTTGTCAAAGAATAAGAATAAATAAAAAGAAAAACTCTTATAATGCTCTCTCAAAGAAAATACTGGAGACAGTTTTAACCAATTTGCAAAATTTAAAATGCAAATATGTTTGCCGATTGATAAATATTTATGTTTTTTTAGAACAGAAAACGACTGCAAGCATATTTGAATATTTAAACGTATTTCTTACTTTAAATATAATTAGGTTTTCTGAAGATTGACTCATAAGAGACATAATTCCAAATTCATAACACAGCACGTGACTGAAGGGGATGTTAGGACCTACGAGATGTTTGAATTTTTACAGGATTCTTGCCTGCCTTAAAATTCCATGCTAGACTTGGTTGAAAATTCAATGTATTACCAAGTCATTTCTTGATACATGTTAAGTGGTAGAAAATATTATTTATATAAAAGGAGAGACAATAATTATGCTAATTACTTCTCTTCGTAAAAGCCAATTAACAGATTGCAATCATATTACATTGTTAAAACGTAAGTTTGTGTATAGCATGCCATAAACTAGTAATGTTGCACTTTCGTTTATCTTAGATCCCTTTAAAACACTTTCATCTCTCCTACATCAAATGTGTTCATAATTCTCCTGTTTATTTGTCATCGATCTTATTTATCGATTGTCTGTCGCATTTAACGTTTTTGTATTTTCATTGTCATATTTCTTGCAGTTAGATTAACGTTCGTGATTAGCTAAAGTCATCCTCCGCAAAAAATATAATTTAGAAATTCAGGTATGTCAACAGTTTTGTTAGATATGTTTCCTAGCTTTAGGAAAATCCATGAAAAACACATTGGAAATTGTAATCTATAATACATTTATATATTCTTTGTGGTACAATATATTACCATAACACAGGCGATGTCGTCAGAACCTTTATATTAAGGTGGGACAGTTATCAACAGAGAAACAAGTAACACAGTTTAATATAAATGATATATTGTACTCTAAACAAGTAGATAATTCGGGAATGGAGCGGGATGACGTTGGGGAGACAATTTGGATAAGCCGTTGCATCAAGATGAAGAAGAACGGCGCAAACAAGACAGGATTGAAAGCGCATTGTGACCAGCGGTGCATCGCAGCATCTGATTGTTTGGCTGATACTCAGAAACTGTGATCAGAAACCTCACTCTTAAAGGGAGAATTGCCGAGCAAAAACGTCGCTCAGGCCAAAGCAAAGGTTGTGAAGTACCATTTTGAGAAACAATTATTTGGAAACACATAAATAAACAGACAAGTTCTTTAAACTTACGGGAGACAACGCGACAACAAGCAGTAGATAGATAGATAGATAGATAGATAGATAGATAGATAGATAGATAGATACCTTAGCAGATACTGAACCGTTTAGCCGAAGACTTTCCATCTCTATCTTGTCTTTCACTCTCTCTCTCTCTGTCTCTCTCTCTCCCTCTCCCACTATCTTTCTCTCTTTGTCTCCTCTTTGTATCTTCTACCGCTATATATATACATATATATATATATATATATATATATATATATATATATATATATGTGTGTGTGTGTGTGTGTGTGCGTACGTGAGTGTGTTGAGCGTGTATGTTGTGTGTGTGTGCGATGTATGTGTGTGTATGTGTATATGTGTGCGTACGTGTGTCATTAACGATCTGCTGTTGTTATCGTCTCCCATTAAATCGGAAATATAAGTGTTATCAGCCACTGCAATACAAATTAATGCGAATCATTTCAACTTTCATTATCACAGAGGTGAAATATTATACCCCGAAAAATAAAATTGATTTCAATTCTTCCAAGCTTTAAGTTTGGAGGAGAGCATGAATTTTATTAACCGTATTATATAACTGGTAAATATGTCATTATATCTAAATGAATGTAATGGGAAGACAATTCTGCTATTTTAACTTGAGACTTACAAGTACGTTTCTATAGTTTCTGATATCTCTTCTACTCGAGTTATCTTCTAGTCTGATATACAAGACAAATATAATCATGCTAAATATTCAGTATCACACGTTCAGGGCAGAGGTTGGACCGATTATTTTTTGCCTATGACCAAGAAATAAGCGTTCACGTTGCGGTTCTCTTTGCACCATGGCCACCAACCGCTGAAATTGACAAGATGAACCAAAATGTGAGGTTAATATTTAATTATGAATTCTGAACGTAATTTTAACTCAGAAATTGAAATGCCTGCTGGGCCTTTTGTTGAACTGTCTTCTTTTCTAATACACACACACACACGCACACACACACGCAAACGCCTACATACACACACAACACATACACACAAACACACACGCGTGTATTTATGTATGCAGGCATGTATGTATGTATGTACGTACGTACGTACGTACGTACATATGTATATCTATCTATCTATCTATCTCTATATATACACACATATACGTATACCTATACATAGATACATACATGCCGCTTGTATGCATATAAATACAAACCAATATGACGGACTTTTAGCCTGGTTTCTGCAGAATTTTGATCAATGAGAAAATTGCTACTGAGAGGCATTTCTTTCCAAACCAATGTGAAGTGTCCTTTACTGCTGAATCATATGCAAAATTTGAAGGAGTTCCAAATACTGCAAATTATTGTCTCTGCTTGTCATCCAATTTCTGAGTAGATTAAATACAATTCTCCAACAAGCATCCAATTTGTTTTACTTTCCATACTTCTTACTTTCATCCTTCATTGTTATGCTTGTTAGTTCGCATTTTCCTGATCATAAGAACTGAGGGTATTAATTAGAGGCCTGAAATTTACTCCACAGGTCGTTACAGCATGTAGAATCCATTCATTCTCGCAGTCACCTTAATTCTACATACGTTCCATTGTTTGCATCTGTCTTTGTTGTCTTTAAGGCGAGGAGTCATCCACCAAATCTCCACTGCCCCAGAATTGGTCCTTTAATTTATGGACCACAGAAGGATGGAAAAAAAATAGTTGATTCAGGAAGGAAGGAATTTAGAACACAAAGAGCCGTGACAAGAATACCATAATACTGCCTGTTCAACGCTGTAACCACTCTACTTCTTCGTTGCGTTGAAATATATTTTAGAATTTGCCATTCCATTCAAAGCGGAATCTATAATCAAAATAGACAGACTTCATTATAAAACCAAAGATATTTCACAGCACACACTGATTTTATGCCATAACAACGAAGATACATAATACAGATTGAACACTAATATATGGTTTTAGTAAAAGTGATATGTAATTGTAACCTTGTGTATATATTTTGTATCACTAACTAAAGCAAAACAAAATTTATTGATCTTTTTTTTCTCTCTCACAGTATCTGGAATTTTGTGTTTTTATTCAGCAGGTATTGCAGATCATAATTTCACTTGGGCAAAAAATAATTTATTTTACTTTGTTAGACGAGTATCTGTGTATATTTTTGTTTTAAAGTACAATTTTACTCCCGCTCTTCTTGTTAATTTTTCTTTACTTTTGGAGGTTCATTAAATTTCCCAAAATCTTTTCTTGAAAATAACATGGAATTTCACATACAGTGAAGCAAATGATGATAAATAAAGATATTCTGTATATTATTGTTTTTGTTTAGCAGACCTGTTTTCAAACTCAAGGTGTTCTCATCTTTGTGGAGATACAGAGCATGGTCCTTCGTTTATTTGAGGGACGGAGGAAGACATATTTGTTATGATCAACTTGTTTTGGTGAGGAAAGTTTTAGGTCCAATATTCTGCCAAAGATAAAACTCGCTGCACTGAAACTCTTAACAATACGGCTATGTCTAGAACTTATTCTGTGAATTTTTCCTCCGGTTATCTTTTTTTTTTTATACTATCATGAGTTTTTGTAAATTAAAACAAAGTATTCAAAAGAAAACAGAATTGCCGAGATTGTTTTCAGGTGACGAAATAGTAGAATTTATTACAAAAATACCCCTTATTGAATACTTTCTTTCGTTATTAGAGTGAAAACGCAAGAATGAGACTGTCTATACATCGTCACTCAACTTGCAGGAAATAGTAGCTAAATTCAACTCCTTTGTGTAATATAACTTAGACACATTAGATCAGAAACACATCACATATGTTGCTTGAGTTTGATTCTAATTAAGATTTCTTTTGTTGACGTAGTTGGATGAAGACGCGTGGGATGAAGGGGATGAATACTTGTTTTCAGATTTCCCTATTGAATCATGCGATTTGTTTTGTTCAGGAGTGTCGCAAGATAATTTAACACAAGGTTAAATTATCATTGAGAATTCAGTTCAATTCCAGAATTTATTTGTTTAGCTCTGGCGAACGATTTAAATTTCTTTAAAAGAAATAATCCAAATAATCCTCGGTTCTACCACAAACGAACAACCACAACGTGGGGTTTTAGCCTAAACTAACCTAGTAATATCTTCTTTCAATTCCAATGTCGATAATTTCGGTATCAATGCTCTACTTGTTTTCCAAACAGAAATAGTGCAAACTCATCCAAAACGCTTGCCTAAGACAAAAGTAAGTCATCAGTCGAGTTTCATAGGATTAAAACAGATTGTTACCTACGGCAGATTGTCATACAAAATTGTTTACACATTATTTTGAAATCTTACATACAGTTTCTTTGTTTTGGTGTTTTCTTTTTCTCAAAATTTCATACCACACTGAAGCACAATCGTTTTATCAATAACGACTAACCCTAATCCCGCATCTTTAGACAAATACCATCCATCTGATATCAACAGTTAAATCTTCTGCAATTATCATTTGTTAACGTCGCCATTGGAATATTAAAAATAATTCATTGTGGAGTTGTAAGGTATAAAATGCTGGAGATCTGTAAATACACAATAAATTATAAGTTAGCATAAATAATATTTGGTATCTCTTACAGACCATTCCACTACAGCAGTGGTTCTTAAAGTGGGCAATATTGAGCACACACCCCACCCCCGGAGGCCGTGGAAATTTGTAAGGGGGCGTTAAAGAAAAGTGGGGCAATAATGGGGTAGCGATTCATGTAAAAACAACAAAATAACGGGTTCATTAGGTTTTATTCGTGAAATACAGTTGCTTTGAATTTGCTTCAGAAAGAGGTCTATGTTTGTAACGGTTAGTTGGGGTAGGGTCGCTAGGAATGTAGCCAGTGTGTCAACGGGGGGCGGCAACCAGATAAATTTTGGGAACTATTGCACTCCAGCAAGGCTACAAGTAAAGGTGATCTCCTCGCAGAGATCTTCCAAAGCTGTTCCTTTGCTTAGTTTCGTTCCACTACCGAGTGATCTCTTGTATCTGTAACATGAAATCTTTTTTGCAAACAAGGCATCTTGTTGATGCATATTTTGGCCACAATATTCACTTAGATTCCACTAAGTAGATTTCAGCAAGCGTGTAGTTATTTCGGTAACGCATTCGGCCAAACTAGGATTGTTATCAGAGCAAACCTCTCACAGATCAAGTTTTCAGTTTGTGAAGCTTTTAACAATAGTATTAAAGCTCTTAACGGTGAGTCATAATTTATTTGGTGGTTTCGTAAACATTTTTCATTGGTAGTGAGCTCCTGATCGCTGGTGGATTAAACGAGGGGTTCTTAACACCTCATACTACACACAGCTCTAAATATTCGCTTTTATGGATAGTAGTCCGAATTCTTCAAACTTCGATCGAGTTCCACCAGGGATGCTTTCTTTTTCCAAACCTCTTCATCAATGCCATCAGCTTGAACACAGAATATGATCTGTTTGAGCGCAAGTAATAGACAAATATGGTCACTCTAAAGCTGGATTTATTAAATTTCCGTGCAGTAAGAACGACCGCTGCTGCTATAGTCAGATTAATTAAATATGTAAAGACACGCAGAAATAACATTTAAAGTTTCGCATGTGTAGAAGATGCAACAATGTGACAGACCACACGGAATCCCAATTGACAGAAATAGATAGATTAGATTAGATTATATAGATAGATAGATAGCTAGCTAGCTAGCTAGCTAGATAGATAGATAGATAGATAGATAGATAGATAGATAGATAGATAGATAGATAGATAGATAGATACTTAGACAGACAGACAGACAGACATATATATATATATAGATAGAAAGATAGATAGATAGATAGATAGATAGATAGATAGATAGATAGATAGATAGATAGATACAATATATTTATCTAAGTGTGAACCAAAGAAGGTATATGGAAGAAAATCTCTGATATTTTACAAATGAATAGAATTGTTTAAAGTAATACCCATGTGTCTCACTGTTCAGCTTCAGATGACACACGTTTGAATGAATGAATGAAATTGCAACGAATGATCTAATTAAAGAAGGCCATTGCAGTAGTGTTAATTGTATACAGAATCTTATGTAATTTAGATTGCATGTATCTTTCTTAATTAGTCAGTGATACAATGAATATTGGAAGAAAGCTCAGCTAGTTATCATCTCAGATATTTCACATGGAATACTATTTTAAACGTTGCGTTCATTGCATTAACCTATTACTGATTCCATTTGGAAGAAATCAAGATTTCAATTACGTACTTAATGTGATATACAAACAAGATTAATTCGAGATTTCATTCACACTGTTAAAATTATTACTGTAGCGAAGATATTTCTACTAATATCTCTAAAGAAATTATTCATATTTCAATGAAAGTATGCGATTGTTTTTCTCTTCTCTCCTCCTCCTTCTTCTTCTTCTCCTCCTCCTCCTTCTTCTTCTTCTCCTCCTCCTCCTTCTCATCATCTCCTTTTTCTTCTTCTCCTACTTCTCTTCCTTCTCCTCCTCCTCCTCCTTCTTCTTCTCCTTCTTCTTCTATAGGTTTTCTCTTACACATTTCTGTCAACAGCTGCTCTTTAGTTGAGCGGCCTTCATCATTTTAGAGTTGAAGGCAATTAGAAGATGATGATGTCCACAATATATTCATGACATATTGTGCAGTACAATAGCTGTGACCATCCAAGCCTGTCTCGTATTCAACTGCAATAATTGAGTTCCTTTTTATTCTTGTGATCATGCAATGAATTTTGACAAAGCTGATGCAAATACCAGCAAGATAATCATAAAAATCCTTCTTCGTGGTCCAGGTTTTGCTTGTAAATGGAAAACCGCTCTGTCTATGAGCTCCAAAGAAAGCCAAATGACCTTCCCCAAGAGAAAATGGTTTCTAAAGGAGTTATACACTCAATATTGTATCAGTAAGTCCACTATCTGATGAATTCACAATGCAGCAGCACCAGTATCAAGGTCCCTCAATGGTTGTTCTGGTTTTCTCTATCAAAATTGCTTTCCAATAAATTTGAGAGAATGTTCCTAAATCCTTGCAGAATGGTCCAACTCTGGTGCAGATGAAGAGGATATATTCACATTCATCCACCGGAAAGTCCACTTTATTATCGGCAATTTCTGCCAAGGAGGAAGTATTTATTATATGACGCGTAAATGAATTCAACAGATACCATTTCATTAGAGGAACAGCAAAACTTGCATAGAGATCCATTTATGAAGAGGCGTATGAAAGATACATTGATATGCCATCATCAGGAGAGGATAACAAAAGAAGTGATGCTACTGGATAAGCTGTTTTATTTATCTTAAAACCTTTAATACCTGCATTAATATTGATTTCCAATTTTGGCACAAGGCTAACAACTTCAGGGTAGGGGTAAGTCGATTATATCGACCACAGCGCCCAGTGATTCCCCAAAAGGATGAAAGGCAAGGTCGATCTCGGTGAACTCAGAACGTAGTGACGGAAAAATTACCACTAAGCATTTTGCACGGTATGCTAACGATTCTACGAGCTAATCAGCCCATTGCCTGCATAAATATTAAGTACTGTACCGAACATGAAAATTACTATGGTGGGAGTCTCATCAAGCATTGTTACATCCCATACAACAAAAAGCCAGAGGTAGTCTTTGAATAATTCTATCAAGATGTAGAGCAATCCGCGGCATTGTTGCACACGGCCTTTTAATTGGTTTGAACTTTAGTACCCACAAAATTACACTCCCTAGCAGATTTACCAATAAAAATGGTAAACACTTGAAGCTTATAGAACGGTACAGCCTTGTAACTGCTAATGCAAGCGTTCATGGTTATGCATTAGGTTCTGGACATTTCACTACAACTGCGATAGCTTTACGTAAGTGGAATATATCCAAGCTAGAAAGAAGAGGAATAACACCATCAACTGTCCACGTGCATACAACTCTTCTGATTGTTTTTAGTCTGACTACTGAATTATTTTGTGTCAATGTCAGAGAAGTTAGTGAAACAAGAAAAGTACAAGTTAGAGACTCTGTGAATAAATCGGGCGGAGAAGAGTCGCAGGCGATGCTAACCTGCAATGCACAACATATTCAACACACTTTGCCAGGTTTCGGACAAGAATTGCAGGACTCTTTATGAGATGTTACTCAATGCTAAGAAAAGTGTCGGGAAGAAAGGGAGCCAAGCTAAAGAATGGAGACTAAACTTTGCTTCTAAAGAGAAGCAAACAACAGCCAGAGAAGATTTGAAGAAATCAGACCCGAAATATCACTGTCGGTCCCCTTGGATTACTGAAACGGAAACCGATTCAGCTAAGTTACCTTTGGTGGAGGAATACAATGGAACACTATAAATACACATTCGATACAAAATTGAAAGCCTTGAGAAACATCCGAATCAAAGAAAGCATGCTGCCACCTAAACTGCAGCTCCGACGCGAGTTCTCCCTCATTGATATACGTCGTACGGGAAACCGCCAAGCGTCGTCAACATATCTAATTTTATACTAATACCTTAACAAAAGTTATTCTCATTCCAGTCTAACTGGGTTACTGATTTTGGTTTCCCTTCCACTGATTTTCCGTTTGACATCCTTTTTATTTGTTTTCTTTCAGACTTGGAATTGCAAAATATATTGGAGTAACAGTTGCAGAATATTTCTCAATTATCAGTGACAAATCTCCTACGGTAAATATCTAAAAACAGTAAATAAGATATAAAAAAAAAAATGTTTATATTAATATATGTTGCAAGCGTCAGTTCGTCATACTGTGCATTCCTTTAGAGGTGAAGGTCATTGAATTACTTTCTGCAAGCAAATCATTCACCAATGAGGCATGGCATTTGCAAACATATCAAGACAAATCAGAATATTGCAGTCTCACAGAAAGCAGAGAAAATTGTTTCTGAAACTGTATCTATACACTAATCTGTTGGCATTACCATGAAATTAACATTGACATCAGCTAATATGCATCTTCTATAAATATTCTTTCAGTAAAACCATCTGGATGTCTCCCGAGGCCAATCGGCCGTAAACTTTAACATGCCTCAATCTCCCTGTCGTTCAAAATCTTGCTACATTAATTTTCAGTCAGCTTTAATGTGTCCTTCATGAATGATTCTATTTACCCAAACATATTTTATTAACTCTATTCTGAACTTTGATCAACTCTAGCTTGTTCTGTAATCTCATATCAATATAAGGCCAAGCGCACATTAAATAATTACACGACTCAATAAATACATTTTTATATTTTCCTTCATTACACTTACATTAAATAATATCCTGTATTCTGGATAATTTCTTTAAACTATTCTCTATTTTATCCAAATATGTTCAACCACATGAGCATCTACGCCCAGCTTTGTGAATTATATTTTCTACACTTAATAAGATCAACATGTAAGTTGTGTTATCATTGAAGAAAGTGTTACATAAAGTCAGTTCTGTTCATTGGCAGGATATCATGGCGCAATCTATGCTCAGACGTTAAAGGCATTCAAAGCAGAATCCCTTTAATTATCATACACACACGCGCATAAATTTATACATAAATATATACATACATGCATCCATGCATGCATGCCTACCTACACACACACACACACACACACACACACACACACACACA
>NC_068983.1:1552768-1556600 GCF_001194135.2 Octopus bimaculoides | reverse complement strand
TATATATATATATATATGTACACACATATGTATTATCATTATCATTTAAAGCAATCTTTCTTTCGCTTCATGCGACTTAAAGTCTCAGAAGCTTCTTACAGAAACCTGCGACGTGTTCATTACAACATTCCGTAGACTCAACTCGAAGCAGCTACGTTTCTGCAAGAAGCTGTTGAACTTAGTGTCTTAAATACTAATAATATATGCAACTCCTACGAAATGTGTTGAGTACTTTTTCTTTCCTTTCTCCACTCACTCGCTCATATATCTATATAATGCGTGTGTGTGTGTGTGTGTGTGTGTGTGTGAGTGTGTGTGTGTGTGTGTGTGTGTGAGAGTTGGGCGGTTCTGTGTGTATATGTATATAAATATTTTTTGCTTGAAGTTCCGTCCGATGTCTGCAGCCATATTGGGGACCGCCGCTTCTTTTGTTTCACTTTCAATGAACCTCCTCTGATGTGCGACATTTGGTGGCTCAGGGAGTTTGTCGTTGCTGCTCTCATGTTTGTTGCCTTGGGATAGGTTCATCCAGAACTCTTGACAGAAGGAGGTCTAGTTTTGTTTTGAAAATATCTACATCCACGCCATGCAGGTCTCTCAGGCTATCAGAGAGGATATTGAAAAGCTGTAGGACTCTGAAATCCAATCTGTTGCAGTATTTGGTTCTGTATCCTGTTGGCAATTTTGGGATTTATGGTACTATGCAGTGACGTCCCGTCTTGTTGTTTCTGTAAATGACAATGCCAAAGTTTGGTATAAGTTGTTTCTAGAATTTCCCTGATGTATATTATTGCATATGTTTCTCGCCTTTGCTCCAGGGATTAGAATCGTGCCTCTTTTAGTCTTTCCCAGTAAGTGATATGTCGCATTGTGTCGACCTTCTTGGTGTAGCTTCGTTGGATCACCTTGACTTCCGTCGTTAATTTTACACTGTTTGGGGACCACAGTTAGGAGATGAGAACAACAGTCCTTCAGATGCCCATCATGGTTTCATTATCGCTTGGTTTGAAACCTCGAAGGATCCATCCAACGAAACGTCTGCATTTCATTGTCAACTTGGTAATGTGCAATATGCACCTGGAAAGATGCATCCTTATTCATGTCGATACCCAGGTCATGCGCTCGTTTTAATTCAGGATTTGTGGTCCCTCCTGGGTGAGTGTAATCTATTTGCTTTTCATTCAATTTCATATGTTAGTACTGTAGGGCTTGGATATTTTCACCATTGAACTGCATGTTGTTTTCCTCAGCCCACCTGTATATTGCGTCCAATTATCGTAATAGATTCACAATATCGCTAGCATCCTGTATTCTCTGAGAGAATTTAGTACCGTCTGCATAGCTAGCGAGGGTGGTTTCTTGGACAGCTGAGGGTATGTCAGAGAGGGCCATTATGAATAGCAGTAACCCCAGGACAGTGCCCTCTGCAACATCACTCAATGTTTGTGTTTCCTTGGAGGTGGTCCCATTAACCACCACTACCTGACGTCTATCTTTTAGAAAATCATGTAGCCATTCGCGTGCGTTTATTGTAGTTCACAAATCCATTAATGGATTCCATCCCTAAAATATGTGTGTGTGTGTGTGTGTGTGTACGTATATATATGTATAGATATATATATATATATATATATATAGAATATGAGAGGTTTTATTCACTAGTGATCTAAACGAATAGGTACGCTGAGTAGGTGCTATAACTGGTCATTCGTTAGGTTCCAATTTCACAGATGAGGCTGGAGCTAGGGTTCCCTATTAGGCTTCCGTGATAGCAGGTATATACTAAAGGAAAAGGACAACAGAAACCAAGGCAGGACGAGCATCTCAAGTCGTTTATAATAATTTAATTAGGGTTAGGTGAATTTGAAGTCGTACAGCTGTTTTTGTGATATCCCAAGTGATCGGCTAGCATGTCTGTACACTGGGTATTCCGTCATCAGAGACAAGGTGAGCATGTAGGAAAGTTCCACACAAGGAAATTCACAGTTTATAAGGAATAAAATACAAGAATAAAATGTAAAGGTAATTTTTATTTTTCTAGAAGATATAGAGGTTGGTCCATACTTCCGTCAAGGTATAGGCACTTAGGTAAAATTCCAGGTGAGGTTTACTTGCGATTATACCTAAGGGCCTATACTTTTATATACATTTGTATGTATATGTATATGAGCATAAATTCAGAGTGTATGACAGATGAATATAGATTTATTTAATATTTAACCAGCATCATGGAATTTACTTAAAAAGATATTTTTTTGCAAATATTCTCATGTATTAATTTCAGTAAACAAAGAATTATGCGTACATGTTTACATTAATATGTCTGCTCACTATAATACAATACAATTGCGTATTCATAAATTCATGCAAATAAGGCTCGCTCATCAGATCACCGGAACATCATAGTTATATTGCCAGTTTAACTCTAAAGGTGCGCACAAAATACACTTCTTTTACGGGAAACTGGAATTGCACAAAATTACATTGGTTTAGAGAGTAAAAGGCAAACATGTGAGTAAATATGTTCCGTGACTTTATTACTATAGAAGACATTTTGTTCATTTTGTAATACTCTCATATCAATAAGATAAAGTGTTGGTCAGAAATTAAGAGATTCACCCGTCTGAATTTAAGCCAAACCAAAAGAAATACTAAGAGATAAAGAAAAATAATAAAAAATAACAAACTATTTTTTTAAAAAATAATATAAAAATATAAACAAATACAAATATTTTTACCGAAGTAATTATACTGGTTGGTGGCGGAGGGTAGAAAACAGCAGGTGATTTAAATATTCTACATAATTCATGGATGACTGCCTCAAGACAAAAATGTCAATCTAGTAGAAAAAAAATGTGTTCTCCGACAATAATCTTCTATAGGAATTCAACAAAGTTCACAAAGCATCCATGGAAAGAATTTGAAAGTTCAAGAATCTCACACTCACTTAAAACACGTCTCAACATTCTTTTCATAAAGGTATAAATCTGGATTAAATCAGATTATATATACAACCTAGAAACATCTCTGCACAGGCAATACTGACCGAATCAATGTTATTTTGTTCAATTTCATCTTTCCATTAATTGTGTATAATGAGTGAACGTTCTGTTTATGTACAATTTTCAACTGTTGGTGTAACCATAATTTTCTGCTGATCTCATGCGCTAGCTTTCTTTAGTCACATTGATCAGTGAATGTACGCTTGTATTCTATGATGCTGAGCATACATACTAATGCAAATGCGCGTAATTTCTTGTATATTGAAATTAATACTACATCAAGATCTTTTCGAAACTGCTGTAATCCTATTGAGGTCACACAGATAGGTATTTCTATATTGAACTTTCATCTCCAGAATTTCTGTTTTTCTTTCTTTTTTTTTTTTTTTTTTTTTTTTTTTTTATATACACAGAATAATTTAATCGTTCGGTTTTTGTGGATTTTCAATTACTTGGACGCTTTATTTCGCATTGCTTTCTAATTAATTACTGCGTGGACTCATAGCCGAATCTATAAGAAGAGCTCTATGTAGCAACCGCATGATTCTTTAAATTGTGACACCACTTTGAAGAGTTTAGTCGAGCAAAAAGATTTCATTACTTAACTTTCAGTCTTGAAACTTTTATAATGGACCCTTGAGGAACGGCTAGGTTATGGGGACATAAACAAACAAACATCAGTTGCCAAGCAATGGTGGAGGACAAACACGAATACAAGGATACACAGACACACACACATACGTACATATATACGTACAAACATACATATAAGTGTATACATAAATGTGTGTGTGGTGGGGTTTAAATATTATATATATATATATATATAT
>NC_068983.1:1543132-1552470 GCF_001194135.2 Octopus bimaculoides | reverse complement strand
TATATATATATATATATATATATAGATAGATAGATAGATAGATAGATAGATAGATAGATAGATAGATAGATAGATAGATAGATAGATAGATAGTGAATCTTCTGAGGTAATCTTTCCTTGTAATCCATCTTCTCGTTGGTTCAGCAAATCCATGATCCAGTACATTCAAAACGCGGTTATATTCTCCTTTTTAGTCGTTGCTTATTGCGGGCTACACTAATCATTGTCTCTCCATAGATTACAACAAAATGGTGTGATAGGAGAAAACGTTTAGTGTTATTTTGCAACAGAAACCGTGAGCAAAATATAATTCTTCAGTGAATCTTGTCCAAAAACAGTTACGCAATATTAATACCCCCCGCCACCACGTATCATGAGGTAAAATAACGATAAACAACATCTGCAATATATTATGAACTCTGAAATCTGATATCTTCACCCACCAGTTGAGTGAATAGATGTAGATGTCATGAAGCAACCTACGTACAGAAACAATGAAATATTTCAGCTACTGCTATTGCAGTTACAGCATCAGCCTTCGTGCCAATATTTCATTTAATTTATACATTGTCTCGCTTCTTCATTAGTGCAAGCTGCAAACTGTCTGCTGCTGCCGCTATGGTTCATTTCTTTCAGTCTAGATCTCACATCAATATCAAAATGCTTCAAATTTTCACCAGTTATCTTGCGTGAATGAATATTTGAATACTGGACGTGTAATTAGCTACAAAGGGAAATTAATGTCGGATATAAGTTCTCAAATTGTTTGAAATGTATGAATATACGTTTCCATTTCATAATGGTATGTATGCTTTCTTGCGTGTCTCTCTACAAATCTCTTGTTTCTTTTACTCTCCCCTTCTCACTCTCTCCTCCTCCTTTTCTTTGTGTATATGTGTGTTTGTGTGCAAGTGTACGTGCGTTTTTGTGTGTGAGTGTGTCTGCGTACACACGTATTTGTATAGCCATATGTATAATTATATACACTTGAAAAGTATATATGTATATGTTGTCATCCGTCCCGAATTCACTGAAACATTGTTAGTCAATTATATGTCAAGATTAAATTTCACATTCCAGGAATCAAACAAGACCTTATTCATGATTATTACAATAATACATTTTCTCTCCTCCGTTCATGTCTATTTCGAAATGCATATTTTTCAAATTTTAAATTTTGGAATGAAGTCGTCTTTTCAATGCTTCTTCTTTCTATGGACATTTAGCGATAATATTTTTGTGAGTAATACATTGAGACGGGGGGAGAGCTTTGCCGTTGTTCATCGGAGAGGCTCCGAGAATGGGGTTAGGGTTAGGGTTGATATATTTCTTGGACGAAAGGAAATGCAAGTTAACTATAGGCAGGGGTGGGGGAATTCCAGTGTGCAAATCTTCTCAGAAAAGAGGATTAGTCATATTGATTTGAGTGGATTTAGTGATAGGTAGAGAAAAAGAAAGAGAGAGAGAGAGAGAGAGAGAGAGAGAGAGAGAGAGAGAGTGAGAGCGAGAGATTCAGATGCGTGATGAGAGTTGAAATGCATGAAGGCTTTCTAGAGTGAAGTGCGTTTAGTGCAAGCCCAGCCAGGTACGAGCAACAGGTGCCAACTTAGTAGAGATATAAAACGCAGGGTGACTCTGAAATTGATAAACAACATTTGTATTGTTGTGGTTGTGAGGTTAGCAGAAGAAGATATCATCGAGGATGTGATTTATGGTGGCTTTGAAGATTTTAGTTGCTTACTTACAAACCTACAGATTGTGAGTTAGGATATTGTAAGTTTATTGCTATATGAATATGTTTGTCATGTATGTGTGTGTATTTGTGCGTCTGCCGATGAATGTGAGCTCCACCCAAAAGCAGTCCCAGTTAAGAAGAATGTTATCTGTTGGAAGCAGATTGTAAACAGTTTAATGAAATTTGAAGGACACACAAATCGTATAATACCGGGAGTTATGACAGCGTGAGGAAAGTTGTATATGAAAGGATATTTACAAATTAAATTAAGAGCTTTTAAATGCGGTGAATCTTGTGGGATGGAAGTACACGGTAGACATCCAAAAATCGAAGACTTAAATCAAAGGCTTGCAAAAGAGTGGGCAGCTTTAAAGGAACCAAAGTTGCTGAAATCTACAGAATGGGGAAAAATACTGCAAGACATGCTGGGTAGGCATTCTATCTGATATTCTCTCAATTACACCAAACTACCGCCCTCAATCTATACGATTTTGTCATTCCAGAAAGGATCAAAGGTGAAGATGATCTGGGCCAGATTTGAAAAAAGAACAGCGAGTTGGGACGAGTACTGTGAAACACCAAACTGGATGATCTAGCAAATTCTTTCAGAAATATATGTTCATTACACTCCTGAAATATGTTTCACAAATAAAAGACCTTATAAAACCAAGTGTCATTACAAAAGAAGTCTGCCAGATAGGAGTTACGTTCTCATAGATTACAAGCTCCACCTCATAGCTCTCACGGTGAGTACACTTCACTCTGCATTAAATGTTCTCTGAAATCTAGTGCCATATCCTTGCATAGACTTACCAGTACTCGTTCATTTTTTTTCCTTTTAATGATGTTGATACTACCAACTGTATCTAATATTTCACAGTGAAGAGGTTGCTTCAGTATTAAATGTCTCTCTATTAATCACGAAATTAATAGTTGATGCTTTACTTACAAATCATGCGTTTTCCCGTTCGTGCTGCTTCACCGTCAATAAGTACACTTACAAAGTTATTCCATTTCATCTCCATATAATTGAAAAGAAAAGGTTCACTTTGTAGAAAACAACTTTATACTACAGGAGTGATTATTACTTGCAAAAGGTTACTCCACTCATACTTGTTTTATGGCCCCTGAAAGGCAAAAATAAATCTCGGCGGCCTTTGCACTCCGGACATAAAAACGGACAAAATGCTGCTAAACATCTTGTCCGACGTGTTAATGATGCTGCCCTCCGACCAGCTTCACCACCGCCCCTATTGGAATCTCGTTTGTAATGTTGGTTAACTCAACCAACCGAATCACAAATTTATCATTTCCTCGAATTCTTTTTATAGGATATACACATTAGTTGCTCTTACTTTTGGTTGTTCTTTTAAACACTATCATTTAACTGAGGAAGTTTCTTTCCTTCATGCACAGCCAGTTTTTCTATGAATAATTTCAAGGAATCTACTTGCTGTTAGCAACGCAAGATCCCTTAATCGTGTAGAATTTATGCTATTTTGTTATCAATTATGATGCTTCATATGACTTACTTAAAGAGTTTCATAAAAGAAGTCTATATTATATAGATATTACATTTGTCCGTTTGAGTAAAGCATTCAACTTTTCGTACACTAAATAGTCCTTTCGATTTTATCATATTGCAGGCTACTGGTCAGACCAAAGAGCAAAATTATATCTGTATTGCAAATAGATTCCACCAGTTTCACCCACTTTTCGACGTATGCTATTCCATTCTTGTTCTTCAATAAATACTAGTATAATTTTGTGTTGTGTGGTTTTATTCCCTCTCAATATTAACAACCATTCACACAGAGAAACATATGTTTAATTATATATATTAAAAAAATAAGAGATGAGGAATTATGTGAATTATTTACATTTGACGGATATTTGTCCTCATCTTCTTTGTTGTTAACAACGGTTCGGCTGTTATACACTCCAGCCTTCATCAGGTGTCTTGGGGAAATTTCGAACCTGGGTTCTCATTCCTAAAGTATTTTTCGATGTTGTTGTCATTATTATTATTATTATTATTCAGGTCACTGCCTAGAATCGAACTCGGAATCTTGGGGTTAGTAGTCCGCGCTCTTAACCACTATGCCATATGCCGTGAACATATGGTGTAGTGCTATTCTTTTCTACTCTACGCACAAGGCACGACATTTTGTGGAAGTGGGGGCTAGTCGATTAGATTGAACCCAGTACGGAACTGGTACTTAATTCATCGACCCTGAAAAGATGAAAGGCAAAGTCGACCTTGGCGGAATTTGAACTCAGAGCATAAATACAGACGAAATACCGCTAAGCATTTCGTCCGGCGTGCTAACGATTCTGCCAGCTCGTCAACCTAATGTTTTAAAATATTAAAACAACAACTAACACATTATCCTTTGTGTGATCAGTTGAATTAGGCTGCAAGACGAAGCTTGATGCCCGAACTCAAATGAATTTCCCAGTAAGTTCGACTCTACTCACACCACTGAGTCTCTCTATTACTTTATGTTTCATTGATGTTCTGAAGCAAGCTTTAAAGCTATAACTTTAATATAGCATTTATTTTCAACGCAATCTATTTATACATGTCCTTAAGGTGTATGATAAGTTTAAAATTGAAGCTTTTAAAACATTTCTTCTGACATTTTATCAATTAACTTCATTTCATATAAAGTTACTGTAGAAGATGGAATCTATTGCTTTATTATTTGTTTATTTTAAATTATTTTATCTAAATAAGAGCGTAGAATTATAATCACACACTCTCTACACACATTGTATTTCGCGATCGAACCTTCAAAATCGTGTCTCTAACACTCATTGCATTCATAGTATTTATATAAACACATCATTCTCATAAGCCAGTGCTTCTGCGAAAATAGTACACCCACTGATATGTAATCCCAAAATTCTAAAATCGTTTTAATAGAAAACAGTCATTACATGTTCTTTCGAAAAAGTAGAAGCATAGATGTACACTTTGTTACTAAAATAATGAAACATTAGAATTTCTTATGACTTAACTTTCATTTGTTGTTGTGGAATATTTAACAAAGCGATGCATAATACAATTTTGCTTGTTTTGATGCCCGTTCATGACATGAATGCTAACTATCTGAAAAGATTTTGTCAAAAATCCTTAAATATTTCTATTGTATTGATATTCCAGAAGCCATAAATTAATGGATCAGCAAATATTCATTTCGCTGAGTTATTGACGGATTTGTTAATCGGTTGGTCTTGCACTAACAGCAGAGAAATTGGTGCTTTCGTGCGAACCCACAAATGTGAGTGCCACTATCGATTCAACAGCACTACTGGAAAGAGGAAGAAGCAAGTCTTAGAAGTTTCTAGTTGAATTAGATGTGATTATCGTTCAAAATATTTGCGTTCTGAGTTCAAAAGCTCATGATATCAAATTTACATGTGAAACTTCAGTGGTTAGTAACAGCACTAGTATTTGATTAGTACGTAACAGTACTAGTCAAATACTGGGGTCATTTCTTCCCTGAAAACAAAACAAAAGTGTCTACAGTACAATCCGAAGGATGGTTTGAGGAAGGACTTATAGTAATAAGCTGTCCTCCAGCGTACTTAGAGATGAGGTCGGAGAAACTAGTTAATAGGAAGTGGACAGGCTGATTGGCTCGAAACGGTGAAAATAAAAAGGAAACAAAGATACAGATCCACATTCTATAACTCATCCAGTGTTATTCACTTTGGAAAAAACAGACGCATGCCAGTAGATATTATTGTATGAATATTTTAGGGTGCTTGGATGCACGCAATCGTGAATTATTTATTATCAATATTGCTTTCTAATTTTTAAGCACAAGGTTAGTAGATTTGAAGGGAGATAATTAACCGATTACACCGATTCTCGTCTATGCTTGGGACATTATTTTATCGACTCCTCGGAGGAGACATATAAAAGTGATGCCGGCGGGAATTGAACTCACAACGTAAAGTAGCAGAAGAAATACAAGACATTTGTCCGACGAGGTATGTATTGTGCAAAATTTAATACTATAAAACTTCAATACATTTAATAATATTCTAGCGTTAATACTTTTAACTCTTGTTACCTATGATGGTCCTCGACATATAAGAATGGGTCATCAGCGACACATTGACGGAGATCTTGACATACTTCGACGTGATGTTCTCTATGCTCAGTGGTCAGCAGGCAGGGAACAAAAACTAGGCAGGGATACGCTGCATGTTCAATTAGGATTTCCTGAAAGGACTCATACGACTGGCCAGCAACGTCAGTAATTTCAATGATTGTCCTCCGACGATCGCCATGCACAGGGCGATGAATATTCTCCTCATTTCCGGGGCTGGCGCTCGTTGCAGTTCCTCCAGCTCGCTCATCGTCTCCTAGGGACGCTCTTCCAAGTTTGAAGCGCCCGTGCCACTCGAAACATTGCGTATAACACATTGTTTCGTCGCTTTAAGCTTGCCAAACCATGCTCAGTATCTATGTAGCAAAACTCGTAAGTTTAACGCCAAAGTTTACGTTGGTTCTTTGTTCCAACTTCCTGTCCATGACAAAATAACAAACTACAGCATACATGTGATCACAAAACATACATTTTACAACTTGTGAAGAAAACACAGGGATGTCACTCGACACATAGCCTTATGAAGGTCACTACTCTCTCTCATTATGCACGCAACCGTGTGCTGCCATCTGTTGATGCGCTACAGAAATAGTCCGGGAACATTTAAAGCTACCTCGTAGAGATGAACCTGGTGAGTACATGAATACACAAGTCCAGTGTGTATTAATGCAATATTGGGCTAACCTCAGCAATTTCAGGGGAGAGTGTTTAATCGATTACTTTGGCTCAGTGCACAACAGATCCTTATTTTATCGAACTTGAAATAATGAGAATCAAATTCGACTTCGCCCGTAAAGCCGGACGCAATGCCGCCGAGCTGAAGATTATTCTAGTTCGCCATTTTAGTTATTGATAGTTTAAATAGGAATGATTAATGGGAGAATGACAAGGTGCATCGTCTGCATAATGCAGTAAAATGAAAACTCTTGAATAACTAAAATTGATTAATTAATGATGATTATAATAATTATCTCCGCGATTCAACCTGGTTCAAAATATATTAGAGAAATGACAATTTTTATACTTACAATTAATTAAAGGTAATAAAAAGATGGAAGTTACTTTGATGTTTACCTGTAGAATCTGTGGATACTTCAAGTCATCTTAATATAATCATGACTACCATGATAGTGTAGATTTTGCGCGCGTGCTAATTCTTGTCAAAAGCGGCAGATGAGTCACAGACTTAATTAAAAGGATTTTAATTAATTAAATATGCAATATAATCAATTTAGTGCTAAGCACTCTCATGACAACTTTGGCATGTTTTGCTATTATTAGATCTGGATAGAATTTTTGTTCATCTCTTATTTAAAGATTGTTAAATAGAAGTTATAATGCCACGTTACGTCACTCAGAGCTTATTCACAAAACTCTCATACCAGTCGGTCATTTTAATGTCTTTAGGAGTGTTTAGACTAAGTGTAGCTACCAAAGGTTTAAGGAGATCACAGAATGTCCACAACTGTCACCGTAATACTAATGGTCAAATGTAATCCCGTCTGTAATACATATTTCAGGAAAATTATCAGCAAGGATTATCTCGCTTGTCATTTTTTGACAAGAATTGAGAATTCAAATAATGTTCGCTGTCAAGGCTGTAAAATATTACTCAGATAAATGTTCTTAGTGTTTGACATCAAATTTACTAGAACCCACTTTACTATTGATTTTTGATACAACAAATGTCAATCAGAATTTTATCTAAAACATTCCATCAACATTTACAACTTACTTCCTCTTTACAATTATTCACGTATTTGTGCACTCAAAGGCACAAATATAATGACTTCCTACTTTAATTTCACGGTGTATTTACAATTATAATAAAACCAAGTTACCTCTGATTACACTAGGCAACAAGGTTCAACTCCTTTTTATGGTTACAGACACGTAAATTACTGACTCCTATCCAATCTCTGATGCTAATTTCAGATCTGATATCTAAATTTCTCTTCTACATCCAGATTTAGTGTAACCTTAAACCCCTGTTTTCCATTATTTCTCACCTGTTTTTATTATGAAAGACGTCTAAACTACTTTTCCGTCCCACGTTTTATGTTAAGCATACTTTAATAATTAGGTTTTTCATTGCCGTTGTGCAGTAATATAGCTTTAAGTTTAGCTTTACTAGAGTCAGTAAACAGTCTCAATGTTTCTTGATCATAGCGAAAGCCAATCCTTTCCATCAGGCCACATATATTGTGGCAGAAACAAACGTTTTCCTCCTGTAAGTAAAATGATGGAAATTATAAATGGAGATGTCGGAAATGAGAAACTTTGGCGTTTAGCTGGAGAAAATTCCATTCCACTAAGTCATTTAACTCTCCCTGACTTAACATATGCAGAAAACTAGTGGTATTTGGAAGGTATACGCCTTCATTCCCTAATTCTATATCACTACGAGAATCTTGAGATGAACTGCTGTCTATTGCAGTTGTTGTTGGAACTGGTAGTGGATTTGCTTCCTCATGAGCTGTTGGTTTTATTGCTGATTCGTAGTTTGGATACATGATTTTTTATTTATTTTCCTATGCAAAACTAGCAATATTTGCCAAACAAAAACAACCATTGAAGTGATTTCTAGGCCCACACCAAACCATGATGCCTGTGAACGACATAGCTTTTCTTTCAAAGCCATTAACACTGCATTGCACTGTGAACAGCAAGCATGTGGTGCCCATATGCTCTCTTGTTATCTTAACTTACCATCAAAATAATACTTGTAGGCAAGTTTAATCTTTGTTATGTTCCTCTGTTGTGGCATAGGTATATATTGTCCACAGTTATAGCAGAAATTGCATGGGTGATTTACACAAGCTCGTCTATTTAATTACATTTTAATAACCATACAATATCAAAAATAAAATTAGAAAATAATAATTAAGAAGTACAAAATAAAAGGAAATACCCATTGTAGTACAAAACAAATGCTATAAAAACACACAGATTACCTCAGCCTGTTACTTGCTTAAAAGCAGAGAACTTCAACAATCTCTCTACTTGACTGTTGTTGCATAGCGACTGACATTTAGGCCGTTGCTATGCCCTTGACTCAGTGTTCCCGCTTCGGGATAAATTTCAGTGGTCAAAATAGTTAGAATTTGTATATAGTTTGCAAACAAATATTGCTTTAACCCAGAAAAGTCTCATATTGCTAGCATTAAACCGATTAAAACCAAGATCTGGACACTGTACAAAATGTTCCGAAGAGATTTGAATTTTACACAAAATCTAGAAGTGATAGAAAAGATCTAAGTTTAGACTTGAAATCAGCATTCCGAAATTAGCTAGGAAACCATATTTGGATTTCTGTTATAAAATCTTTGTTGCCTACTGTTATAAGACGCCTGACAGAAGGAAAGCGGTTAGATCCCCACTAATCATGTCCTCTCATTCACGCTGATTTCTTTATGCATGTGAATGCATACATTTGAAGACTGCAATATATATATATAAATATATATATATATATATATATA